>NC_090250.1:9464970-9489970 GCF_037325665.1 Littorina saxatilis | reverse complement strand
CTTTACAAACTATATCCATTACACAACTTCACACCAAACAAACAAGCACACACATTACACAAACCAACGATAAACCGATCTTCCCTGCAGACAGTATCAGTCAGGAAAGTCTCTTCGAGAGCTAGATTCCTAAGCCACACTTCTTCGAGAAGGATGCCAGTTAGAGAAGTACAATCCCTGGAAAGTACAATTATCCCCATGTTTATGTTCCTCGTCGACAGAACTTGATCACAATCAGCTTCTGTGTGCCCTGCTCTATCATCACGCATCACTTCAGTTAATCTCCTTGTTTAGCACCTACTTTCTCGCTTTAAAGTTCTGAAGGAATGGGGAAGCGAGAGTAGTCTATCTCGAGATGATAGGTTTCAGCAGGTTATTATGTACAACAACGATGAGCGATTTTGATAGTGTTTTTGTTTAGCTGCTTTTATCTTAAAAGGCATGGGTGGTTAATGAAATTGGGTTAATTGTGTTTGTCTCTTTGTTTGTTTGTTTGTTTGTTTGTCTCTTTGTTTGTTTGTTTGTTAGTTTTGTTTCTTTCGTTCTTCTTTCCTTTCTTGTTTTCTTTCTTTCTTTCTTTTGAATTTTTAGTTTTGTCTATAAATAAACGGTCAATGAACTTAACCTTCTTTGGGGTGTGTTTCTTCGTTGCTATTATTTCTTTTACACAAAACTACTTTATACGTACGCGATAGTCAGGATTGTGTTGTTCAGTTTGCAATAATAATTCTCCATCAACACTCTCACTTTCTTCACATTTTTTTTGTTATAAGCATGGTGACTACTTTTAAGAGAGAGAGAGTACAAAGTTTGATACGAAAGTCAATGTCTGAGACCCACATTCAAAGAATGTGTCCTTCTTTCAAGTCGCAAACAAAATTACCACAGAGGTGGGTTTTTTCAACGGACGCGCAAAAGGAGAGAAAAATGAGAAACAACATACAACAAAAAAGATAAAAAACTTTTTGAAGAATAAATCAAGCACACTTTCTTCAACACTTATCATGAAAAATTCAAGTGAATGTCCGGTCCCGCTGTAGCCGCTTTGTCAGTGGTGCAGAGCAGTCGATCGGTTTGACTGTGTTTGCCGCGTGGTGCATATTGGGGAAACACATTGCACTTTCACCATCGGGTTTCAGTTCTAAGCCCCCAGGGAAACACATTGCACTTTCACCATCGGGTTTCAGTTCTAAGCCCCCAGGGAAACACATTGCACTTTCACCATCGGGTTTGAGTTCTAAGCCCCCAGGGAAACACATTGCACTTTCACCATCGGGTTTCAGTTCTAAGCCCCCAGGGAAACACATTGCACTTTCACCATCGGGTTTCAGTTCTAAGCCCCCAGGGAAACACATTGCACTTTCACCATCGGGTTTCAGTTCTAAGCCCCCAGGGAAACACATTGCACTTTCACCATCGGGTTTCAGTTCTAAGCCCCCAGGGAAACACATTGCACTTTCACCATCGGGTTTGAGTTCTAAGCCCCCAAGGTCGCATAGACAGTAAAGAAGGCTTAGACGGGAGGGGGAAAGATTGTGTCGTGGAGGGTTTAGTCTGTTTGCCCTCCCAGATTCTGTTTTGCTAATGGACTGGCGTCTGTTACTAATCACTTTCGTCTTATCCTAAGCTGATTAGGTTGTTATCCTTCGGGCTACTGATCTGTCTTTTGACTTTAATGGCAGCGCGGGTCGGTCTTTGATTCTTCGATCTTGTTCTGTATGTTTGAGAGTTTGCTAGTACTTGTTGTTGTTGTTGTTGTTGTTGTTGTTGTTGTTGTTGTTGTTGTTGTTGTTGTTGTTGTTGTTGTTGTGGTGGTTGTTGTTGTTGTTGTTGTTGTTGTTGTTGTTGTTGTGGTTGTTGTTGTTGTTGTTGTTGTTGTTGTTGCTGCCGCTATAGTCGTTCATGTTGTTTATCTTTTGTTATAAAACCTGGTGCATGTTTATATCTGCTACTCCTCTCTAATTCATGAACATTTGTCTCAGCTAGTTGTATGTATCACATTCTCTAATAAATGTCTTCTGTCGTTCAAAGCATACCTACGAATAAACCTTCTTTTTACATTTAGTCAAGTTTTGACTAAATGTTTTACCATAGAGGGGAAATCGAGACGAGGGTCGTGGTGTATGTGTGTGTGTGTGTGTGTGTGTGTGTGTGTGTGTGTGTGTGTGTGTGTGTGTGTGTGTGTGTGTGTGTGTGTCTGTGTGTGTGTCTGTGTGTCTGTGTGTGTGTGTAGAGCGATTCAGAGTAAACTACTGGACCGATCTTTATGAAATTTTACATGAGAGTCCTGGGTACGATATCCCCAGACTTTTTTTCTTTTGTTCGATAAATGTCTTTTATGTCGTCATATCCGGCTTTTTGTAAAAGTTGAGGCGGCACTGTCACACCTTCATTTTTCAATCGAACTGATTGAAATTTTGGCCAAGCAATCTTCGACGAAGGCCGGACTTCGGTATTGCATTTCAGCATGGAGGCTTAAAAATTAATTTATGACTTTGGTTATTAAAAATCTGAAAATTGTAATTAAAATTATTTTTTTATAAAACGATCCAAAATTACGTTTATTTTATTCTTCATCATGTTCTGATTCCAAAAACATAAAAATATGTTATATTCGAATTAAAAACAAGCTCTGAAAATTAAAAATATAAACATTATGATTAAAATTAGATTTCCGAAATCGTTTTAAAAACAATTTCATCTTATTCCTTGTCGGTTCCTGATTCCAAAAACATATAGATATGATATGTTTGGATTAAAAACACGCTCAGAAAGTTAAAACGAAGAGATGTACAGTAAAGCGTGCTATGCAGCACAGCGCAACCGCTACCGCGCTAAACAGGCTCGTCACTTTCACTGTCTTTTGCACTAGCGGTGTACTACGGTCATTGTGAAAAAATGCAGTGCGTTCAGTTTCATTCTGTGAGTTCCACAGCTTGACTAAATGTAGTAATTTCGTCTTACGCGACTTGTTGATTTTTAAGTTCATGACTTACATCCCTAAACTTTGAAAATAAGATTGACAGGACCAACAACATCGACGACGACCATAGTGTTTTTTTCTTATAATTTAGCCTTCAGCAAATCGGATCGTTTACGCTAAGTTCAACGAATGATTTGGTTTGCAATGCGGAATATCTCGGGCATCAGTACTGTTTCACGGAAAGAAGAACTGATCCTTTGTCATAGCACAGCCGCAACATATGTGCTGACAAACTAGACAGTCGGGGGGGCTGGTCGTTTGTTTGTTTATCAAATTTGGAGGGTGCACTAAGCCTGCAAAGCCCAGTGATTGTAGGATAGTGTGTGTGTGTGTGTGTGGGTGTGTGTGTGTGTGTGTGTGTGTGGGTATGTGTGTACGTGTGTGTGTGTGTGTGTGTGTGTGTGTGTGTGTGTTTATGTGTGCTTGAGAGAGAGAGACAGTCAGAGAGAGAGAGAGAGCCAGAGAGAGAGAGACAGAGAGAGAGAGAGACAGCCAGAGAGAGAGAGAGACAGCCAGAGAGAGACAGCATTAGAGAGAGAGAGAGAGAGACAGCCAGAGAGAGAGAGAGAGAGAGAGAGAGAGAGAGAGAGAGAGAGAGAGAGAGAGAGAGAGAGAGAGAGAGAGAGAGAGAGAGAGAGAGAGAGAGAGAGAGAGAGAGAGAGAGAGAGAGAGAGAGAGAGAGAGAGAGAGCCAAGTGTTTGTTAGTGCCTGCACCTTGGCATTGTTTCAACAAGAGTTCGTGTGTACTATCGGGTAAACGGCCTCAAGCTGCACAAGAACAAGAAAATGCAAGAACCCAACTTCTCAATCCACGCTGTTATTGGTATAGAAAAGTCTTGCATACTTTCATTGAGCGTTCACATTCTTTCAAACTTTCTTCTGCGCATTCAACTGTTTGCAAACCTTTTTGTTGTTGAGTTTTCTGTGTTGTTACTGAAGTCCCTGGATGGAGTATTTTTTTTTTTTTTTTTTTTGGGGGGGGGGGGGGTATTTTTTTGTTTATTTGTTGTTGCTGTTGTTGGGATGTTTCAAATGAACTTGGATTTTGCTAGACAGTCGCTGATGAAATATTTGCATTATTTGAACATTTCTTTTATGAATATTTTATCTTGTGTTGCAGGAAGGAATGCACTATGACAAGCACCTCTAGCAACTCAGGGAAAAGAAATTTCTAGACAAGTCAACGCAGATATTCAACCAAAAGAACAAAACATCTAACAATGAAGAAAATGCTTACTTCGTGCCTGCTCCTCTTCGCGCTAATGACGTTGATCTCTATGACGTCAGCGCAGTCCGCTGACGTAGAGATACGCATCAACGAAGAGGAACAGGAAGGTACCTTCGTCGTCAACATCAGCGAGTACCCGACGCTGTTCTTGGAAGTCGCCGAAGAAGATCGACAGAAACTGGCCTTTGACATTCTCGACAAGTCCAGCTTTGATGCCTCGTTCTTCAGAATGAACTCAGCAACCGGAGTGGTCTCCATAGCCAAAAGGTTGGACAGGGAGTCCGTGTGCGACGCCTCGGTGAACTGCGCGTTAGAATTTAACGTGGCTATCCAAGGCAAGGACGGACTCTCCTTCTCCAACATCGCCTCCGTCAAGGTCTTCGTCGACGACATCAACGACAACTCGCCCAACTTCCCCGCCGATCAGGTGGTCCTGGAGATCTCAGAAGGCGCCAAGGTGGGAACGGTTCTGAAGCTGAGCGGACCTCAGGACCTCGACTCCCTCCCCAACAACACGATCCAGCGGTACGACCTCACGCTCAACGAGCCGGTGTTCTCCATCTCCGACACGAAGAACCCTGACGGCAGCAGCTTCCTTTACCTGAAGCTGGAGAAGGATCTGGACCGCGAGACCAAAGCGGAGTACGACTTCAACATCATCGCCTACGACGGGGGCGACCCTCCCAGAAGCGATTTCCTCCGAGTCATCATTCAGGTCACCGACGAAAACGACAACGCCCCGAAGTTTGAGTCCAACGCCTACAACGTGAACATTCGGGAGGACACCGCTGTCGGATCCGACGTCGTCAGAGTCCGAGCAACAGACAGGGACTCCGGGGTGTTCGGGAGGGTAGAGTACCGCTTCAGTAGCAAGACCTCTGACGCAATCAACAGCCTGTTCGAGATCAACTCCACCTCAGGAGTCGTGAAGCTGAAGGCCAGAGTGGAGCACACGACAGGAGACACGCCCTACACAGTCGTGGTCGAGGCCTTCGACGGCGGGAGTCCGCCTTCCGTCGTGCAAACAGTGGCGACCATCAACGTGCTAAACACCGGGAACAACGCTCCCATCGTGCGAATAGTCACCGTGTCTGAAGGAGACACTACGGAGGTCTCCTTGTCGGAGTCAGCCAAGCGAGACGACTTTGTAGCCTTCGTCAACGTGGAGGACACGGATGAGGGAAGCAACGGGGATGTGACGTGCTCCCTGGTCAACTCGGGTCAGTTTCGCCTGGCGGAGCTGCCCAACAAAGGCTACAAGATCCTGCTGTCCGGAGACGTGGACAGAGAAGCAGTGTCCAGTTACGATGCGGCCATCTTGTGCAGTGACGGAGGGTCCCCCTCTCTGTCCACCGAGACCCCCTTCACTGTGGTCATCACTGATGTTAACGACAACGACCCCAAGTAAGTGACGTTAGAGTGGTGCAGTTTTTATCGTTTCGCTTCTGTCTGTCCTTCTTTCTTCTGAATTTTGTTTTTGATGAAAAATTCATTCGTTTATTTTTTTCTTTATTTTTGTCCTGCTCTTTATTTATTCATTTATTCATTTATGTATAATATGTTTATTTATTAATTCATTAATCTATTTATTTATTTATTTAAATTTGATTTATTGATGTATTCATTGATATCATCTTTATTTCTTAATCAATTAATTATTTTATCTATTTATTTATTCATCTTTTTATGTGTTCATTTATTCATTTATTTATTTGTTCATTAATTAATTGTATTGATCTATTTATTTTTCTTCTTTATTGCATCCTTTCTCTAAACAATATGGACACGCTTAGTCCATCGTCTCAAATGTTATTTATCTAGTAAGTAGTAGGCTATGCCACCTTCTACAAAACCCGTTATTTAATTGTTTACAGTAGACCTATAAGAAACCATAGCAAGACGCTAACATTGTCTCATTAAATCTTACGCAGGTTTGACCTAGTAGGCTACGCCACGACGGTCACAGAGAACAACGCTGCCGGTCAGTACCTCTTGCAGGTCACTGCCACGGACAAGGACAGCGGAGACAACTCTGCCATCACCTACGGCTTTCTGGAACCAGAAGCTCTGACCTTCCTAAGCATCCACCCGCAGTCTGGCCTGGTGACGGCGCGGGTACCCTTAGACCGCGAGAACACACCCGTGTTGATGTACACCCTCACGGCTGTGGATGGTGGGGCGGAACCTAGGACTGGTACTGCTCGGTGAGTGTTTGGTTGTTTGTTTGTGTGTGTGTGTGTGTGTGTGTGTGTGTGTGTGTGTGTGTGTGTGTGTGTGTCAATGTGTGTGTATGTGTGTGTGTGTGTGTGTGTGTGTGTGTGTGTGTGTGTGTGTGTGTGTGTTTGTTTGTTGTTTGTTGTTTGTTTGTTTGTTGATGGAGTCTTCATAGTCCAGACCTAAATAACAGAGGGGCTATTAATTTATTCATTTCGTTTACTTTTTTTCTCTTTGTCTCCATTTATCATAAGAATGTGTTTGTTTATTGCTGGGTGTATTCGCTTGTCGATTTGTTTTTATATTTAGTCAAGTTTTGACTAAATATTTTAACATCGAGGGGGAATCGAAACGAGGGTGTGGTGTATGTGTGTGTGTCTGTGCGTGTGTGTGTGTGTGTGTGTGTATGTGTGTGTAGAGCGATTCAGACTAAACTACTGGACCGATCTTTATGAAATTTGACATGAGAGTTCCTGGGTATGAAATCCCCGAACGTTTTTTTTTCATTTTTTTGATAAATGTCTTTGATGACGTCATATCCGGCTTTTCGTGAAAGTTGAGGCGGCACTGTCACGCCCTCATTTTTCAACCAAATTGGTTGAAATGTTGGTCAAGTAATCTTCGACGAAGCCCGGACTTCGGTATTGCATTTCAGCTTGGTGGCTTAAAAATTAATTAATGACTTTGGTCATTAAAAATCTGAAAATTGTAAAAAAAAATAAAAATTTATAAAACGATCCAAATTTACGTTTATCTTATTTTCCGTCATTTGCTGATTCCAAAAACATATACATATGTTATATTCGGATTAAAAACAAGCTCTGAAAATTAAATATATAAAAATTATTATCAACATTAAATTGTCCAAATCAATTTAAAAACACTTTCATCTTATTCCTTGTCGGTTCCTGATTCCAAAAACATATACATATGATATGTTTAGATTAAAAACACGCTCAGAAAGTTAAAACAAACAGAGGTACAGAAAAGCGTGCTATCCTTCTTAGCGCAACTACTACCCCGCTCTTCTTGTCAATTTCACTGCCTTTGCCATGAGCGGTGGACTGACGATGCTACGAGTATACGGTCTTGCTGAAAAATGGCATTGCGTTCAGTTTCATTCTGTGAGTTCGACAGCTACTTGACTAAATATTGTATTTTCGCCTTACGCGACTTGTTTGTTTTGTTTTGGTTTTTGTTTGTTGTTTTGCTTATTTTTCCATACTATTCTTCCGTCTGGCAAAACTACGACTTTCAATCCCATAACAATGCTTGCCATTTCCTTTCCAGTAAAAGTAGTTATATTTTGAATGGAAGGACGACTTTAACATAATCGAATGTATGTGATTCGTTTAGGGTTGAGGAAAAAAACCGACAGCTTAATGGCAGTTGAAATTTGATGTATAATGAGAATATTATGTATAATGGTGTTCGGTATCAATAGCGCGAGTGTATTTTTGCATCAGTCTCACAGCAAGACCTATGCAATAGAGGGTTTACTCGTGAATAATTATGTTCGCAGTAAGCTCTTTTTATTTCAGGTGTAGTAGTAACAGGTGTAAGCGTTGGCAAAGCCCCACGAAGAAAAGGAGTTAAAAAGCATCCTCCTCCCTCTCTCGTATAATCTTTATCTTCGTCACGAAAACAAACGTCATCTTGTATTTTCGAAACGTCCACAAACCCAAACAAAGCTGGCCTTATTCTCACGATGGCAATAAAAACTGCACGCAGCCGCGTTAGCGCCTACTTCCCACTGTTAAAAGTGCATATTTTCGATATTCCCGAACAGGACAAAAAGTACTTTGGATGGTTGACTTTAGTGACTAGTGTGCGGCGATGAATGTATCATGCTGTTTTAGATCTTAAAGGCATGTTGCTGAAGTATCCACTAACACAGCTTGATCGCATTCTTGAGTACAGTCAGCTGTGAGAACACGGTTTCAAGGCTGTTTTGGTAGCATGTGTCGAGATGGGTGAGACTGGACTCGGTATGAAAGGAGTGGAGTTGTGAAAATCTTACTTCATGCACTTCAAATTCTCCCGTAGCCCCACCCCACCGCTCCTTTGTTGTATGGGGTTTGGGTTAAGCGAGGAAGAAACTATGTTAAAAAGCGACCAAGAGAGATTACTACGATAACAAATTAATCAATCAATCAATCAATCAATTAATCTAAATAAATAAATAAATAAATAAATAAATAAATAAATAAATAGATAAATGTATTTATTTATTTATTTAGATTAATTGATTGATTGATTGATTGATTGATTGATTAATTTTTTATCGTAGTAATCTCTCAATAAATAGAAAAATAGATAAATAGATAAATAGATAAATAGATAAAATAAATAAATAGATAAAATAAATAGATAAATAGATAAAATAAATAAATAAATTAACAAATACATCAATAAATAGATAAATAGATAAATAGATAAATAAAATGAAGCAATACAAATTAGAAGAAAGGAAAAATGAAATGTAGGCTTAAATACCACTGGCTGTTGTTAATATTAATTCTTGCATTCATTGTCTATGAGCATTATGTCAAAATCTAATCAAAGAAGCGTCGACATAGGCCTAGTTTCTCTTTTGAGAACATAAATCTTTGTAATATATACATTTTATATATACAAAGCTATTAGTCACTGATTTCTAATTATTCTCCTCACGCCTCTGTGTGCAGACTGACGCTAACGGTACGTGACGCCAACGACAATACTCCACAGCTGCAGGGCACCCCCTACCGTTTCACCGTGTCCGAGGGGGCAACAGCTGGACATGTGGTGGCCGTCCTGTCCGCTACTGACGTGGACGAGGGACAAAATGGACAGGTATTTTAATTTTTTTAAATTTTTTTATTTGTGTTGTTTGTTTGTTGTTGTAATATACTTGGCACAGAAAAAATGTTAGTGAGCATAGAGAAACAACAAGCAAAGCGCATAGTGCTTTTAGTTATGCGCTATAGAAATCTCCTTAATAAATAAAAAAAATAAGAACGATAATTATCTGCAAGAAATTATTTGTCTGAGTATTTGATTTTACTGTAATAATTTTTTTATATTTTATCTTGAAGGTAAGACAGGAGAGAAAAAAGAAAGACATTTAAAAAACAACAACAACAACAAACAGAAAAACAGGTTGGTCAAAAACAGTATTGCGTTTTGTTTTGATTTTCAACCGACGCCAAACTTAATTTACACCTCCTTGTCTTGCAGGTGGACTTTTTCTTCGCTGGCTCTGTGAACGGAGAGGTACCCTTCACTGTCCACACCAACGGGACGATCGAGGTGACAGGCGTCCTTGACCGTGAGACGAGCGACTCGTACGTGTTTACCGTGCTCGCCAGGGACAAGGGAACTATCCCTAAGTCTAACAGCACTCAGGTTAGTGTGAATTAAGGGATAAGATTACCATTACAAATATATTTAATGTTTTGTAATCTTCTCTTAATTTAGGTTTTTACAATATTGATTTATTTATTTTGATTTCATTGTATTTATTTCAGTTTATGTTGTTTTCTGTGGGTTTTTTCTGCTTTAGTTCTTTTCTTTTTTTTTTACATTTTTTTTTTTTAACATTTTACTGCCATTTGTTTTATTCTGTGCCCTTTTAAAAACAGAAACGTATTTGATAAAACGTGAACAAAATAAGTGTATCACTAAAAGATGGTATCTTCTTCCATATTATTGTAACTAACTTAGATGATAATGATTGTATAGTGAAGTTGCTGCACTTTTTTTTAGTCATATTATCAACTTGATTTTCTACTTTAAGACGTGTTTTGAAATAATTTGTCAATGTTACGTCGACTTTTGTAATGATATTAACATTTTTGTCTCGAACAGATGCATCTTGTGACTGCGGATTCCCGTCCGAATCCGTAAAACACTTCAAATTCGATTGTCCAAATTATCGCGAAGCACGTCAAGAAACTATACATACCCTCCCTAATCACATAATTCACCTCCCCCACCTTTTAAACGGAGACAGACAGTATTCTTTAGACTTGAACAGGAACATTTTTTCCACCGTACACTCGTTCATTGAACGTTCAGGTGGCTTTGGGCAAACCAGAATAAATGCTCTACAAGCTCTTTAACTTCTGCAAATCTCCTACCCATCCCTCTTCTGTTATTCATCTTCTTTCCCTCCTTCCTTCCTTTTACTGTCTGTCTTTATAATCATTATGCAACGTTTATTACGTTATTAATAGATTGGTTTATTGAGACAAATTGTTCAGCCATTACCGCCTTATGTTGTACTGTCATGCCGTAACACCACTATAAGCTTCTAGCTTGTTGCTGTTTCTGTGAACTTTGTATACATGTCATGATTGTAACCTTTGTTAAAATAAACTTATGTTTAAACCAACAGGTGACCATCAGAGTGACGGACATCAATGACAACGCTCCGGTCATCCTCTTCCCCACCAACGTCAATCATTCCGTCGTCATAACAACGCTTCCAGAAGAAGGCATCATCCTTGGCCGCGTCATAGCCTATGACGTCGACGAGGGGAACGCGTCATCGCTGGTCTACGCCATCCACAGCGGGGACGCGGAGGGAGTTTTCAGCATCGATTCTGAAACCGGGAAAATCTTCTTGGCGGATTTGAACAGGCTGAAAAACCCGTTTTCCTACTTCGTCGTTCTCAGAGTTTACGATTTAGGCTTCCCGCCTCTTTTCGCCGAGACTCGTCTCCAGATCGAGATCAACTTTGCCAACGTCACTGACATAGATGGGCTGGCAGGAAACCAAGGCAACGGAGGACATAAGGAAGAGTCACGTGACTCCTACGTCATCATCGTCGCCGTCATCGGCGGCGCGACCTTGGTCTTATCCGGCATCATCATCGGCGCCATTTTGTTCGTCCTCAAATCGGAAAGGAAGAGAAAAACGAGGGACAATTTGTCTGTCTTGAAAAACGACTACGTTCCGGCGCCGACTAAATCCAGCTCAGCTTTCGACAGTGATGCTAACATTCTTCAGTCTCCGGAAAGAAAATATCCCGAAAGTGAACTGTCCTCATCCGGTGTGATTCTGTCCCCGAAAGGTTTGCCACCGTCGCAACGGCCCGACGCGCAGAAGAAGGTTAGCTTCAGCCTGGACGAACCGGATGCGGAAGTGCGTCAGTTTCATGCCGGAAATGAGATGCTGTTGGCCGTCCCGATGGGTCATCCTCCGCATCATGAAGCGTCTGTGGATGCCTGGAAACGTCTTGCTAGTGTGAGTAATATTATTGTCTTTATTTGTGTTTTGTTTTCTAACGATACGTGGTTGTGTCAGCTAGAATGTGTAACAGTCTCATTTTCTGGTCAACGTTCGTTTTGTTATAATTTTTGTTTTAATAAATATTCAGGTATGATATAGTATAGTATACTTTAATATATATTTATTGTAAAAAATCTAATATTAAATTCCATTGCAATGTACAATGCATGCTTCTTGTATGTGTGTTTGTTTGGTTGCTTTTTATGTCCTATCTTAACAGCTTTTTTATGTCCTATCTTAACAGCTTTTTTATGTCCTATCTTAACAGCTTTTTTATGTCCTATCTTAACAGCTTTTTTATGGAAAATGAGTGTCCTACAGGCATGGTTTGTCAGCCTCTTAAGGACAGGACTTGGTTAATAAAAGAAAAGAAAAAAAAGAAAAAAAATTAGTCTTTATAAACTTGCCACGCCTTATGTTGTGTGCTCTCAGAATTCTATCGAACGTGAACTTCTTCCATATTTTTTTTTGTTCAAGAACAAAAAAAACACTGTTTGCCTTGATGTTAATACATGCTAGTGGTAGCGAACAACAAAGACACTAGATCCATAAAACGCATGCAAATAACAATCCCACAATCATGTCCTCACAATGGAAAACCCCACACAAAGACAGTGTCGCCATAGCGTGCCGTGACGCAAACCAATTAATTATGTCGTCGCTATCTTGTCACTGTACTGCTCCTAATTCTAAGAGTCGCCCCCAAACGTCAGAAAATGATCTATGCTATCCGGCAGGTCTGATGCATCGTCAGTATGACTGCGTACGCCTGCGTCGGCGTGTTCTCATGAGATCCTTGTCCCACAGAACAAGCAAGCTAATTTGTCTTGCAGCCGTTGGTACATTGAAAGACTGTGTAGCTGTAGACAATGCGTAATTTGTATTATAAGCGTTTGGGCAGGAGCAGCAGCAAAAACAAAAACAAAAAACAAAAACAAAAAACAAGAAGAGAAGACACACACACAAAATAAAACAGCAGAGAATACAAATAAAAAGAATGAGAGAGAGTACACACAGTTTTATTTTTCAATTTGAAAACAATCAATTAATTATCCACTGATAATAAATCTGAATTCAGAAGAAGAAGAAAATAATGTAATACTGCATTGACTATCGTTAATAGTTGACAGATGGCTGACACAAAATATAAAATAATCGTCATTTAATTTCAATTTCATTTCTTTATTCATTACTTTGATTTTAAGTCGTAGTCGTACTTCACATACAATATTCATTTGGTGAAAACTGTTCTTCCTTTCATCATTGTGCATTCAGAGAACTATCACCAAAATCAATGTGGTTTTGGTGGCGAAGGCGACACTCCAATAAAACAAGAATGTTACTTGGAGCAAATGCTCCAACGAATAAAACAAAAACATGTTCATGGAGCTTGCATCCTATGGGAAATATTTTAAATTGTATGATTTGACGCCGGCAAGTCATAAAAGAAAATTAATTTCTTTTTGTTCTCCCTCAGGCAATAGCTCGTAAACAGACGTGCTTTCATTTGTGTTCATGCTGCAGAGTATGGTGCTAACATTCGGTCAATACCGCTTTTATGTCTGCTCATAGCGATAGCTACCATCTTTTATTTCCCGTGGGGACCATTTTGTAAAGCATCCTATAGATTCGTTGCTGTTGTTGTTGCTGTTGTTGTTGTTGTTGTTGTTGTTGTTGTTGATTTTGTTGCTGCTGTTGCTGTTGTCATTGTTGTTGTTGTTGTTATTGTTGTTGTTTTCTGGACAAAGGATTCAGTCCACTCGGAAACATACCAAAAATCCCCGGCCTAGTTGTCATTTATGTTTTTCCCCTTCCAAGGCCGTTAGGTTGAAGTTCTTGTGAATGTTTTGTTTTATCCTAAACTAAACGTTCCAAAAAATGTGACCTTTCTTCTTATTTCTCCAAAACATATTTTCCGCCTAGGAAGTTTCTGCGCAAAATGCGAATTGCTTGCTCAAATAATTTCGCGAATAACACTCATGTCAACATGCAGAAATTCATTCAGCAAAGCAAGTCGGACCCTGCACAGGATGTAGCCATGCAGGCTGCTAATTGTTGATGCATGTCCAAGTGTAAACATGCTGTCATCCCATGTGAACGTCTGGTCAAATCTGCAGTAGCTGTCCTGATCGGTTAAATTAGAAGGCAGGTACATGGACCGATGTACGTTAACACAGCATCTAGTAATCTGCCAGCAACTGTATGCTGTAACTGTATACGATTCCCAATTCATCATTCATTTATTCCAACTTCCCATTCTTCTCTCAGTGTCCGCAACTGTATGCTGCAACTGTATACGATTGTCAGTTATATGGTACATTTATCCCAACTTCCGAATCTTCTGTGCCCCATCACGTCACACGACAACAGCGCATGCTCAGACCTGACGTAACTTCCGGTGGTTTTTGTGTTGCAGCCTGACGATATGAACAGCGACACATCCGGGGATTCTGGGACATGTGACAGCGGCCGGGGAGCCAGTGATGACGACATCCACCTTGACAACTCAATGGACAAACGTCAGTAGTCACTTTTGTGTTTAGGGCGTGGGAGAGGGGTAGGGGGACATAATATATGTGTGTGTTGGGATGGGGCGAGGGGGGTGAGGCTGGGAAGAGGGGGTGTATGTGAGAGAGAGAGAGAGAGAGAGAGAGAGAGAGAGAGAGAGAGAGAGAGAGATGTGTTTGTCTTTTTTTTTCCTTATTTGCATGTCGGTTTGTTGTTTTATTTTCCTATCCTATCTCTTCTTTGTTTGTCTGTCTCTGTGTTCCTACCTCTCGGTCAGCTTTTCTGGTTCTGTTACTCTTTGTGCTTGTGTGCTTGTGTACGCGTATACGTATTGATCATTGGGATGAAGCTCAAGGGTAGAGTTGTAGAAGTATGCTTTAAACTGTTGAAAACCTCTTTTAACGTCCTCAAAGAAACAAAAAGGAAGAAATTTGCAGGCAAATTTCAAACCACAGCATACACGCTTCTCTTTGAAATCGCACAGACAGCCAGGACACAAAATGAAAAACGGGTTTGGGTTCCACAGAGAACTAAGAGAGAGGGGAAGACCCATGACGCGAGAGCTAGAGAGAATTAACCGCTTGGCCGATTCCATCAAGCCCATAAAATACGCAGCACGCATGGCCAGTTCCATAAAGAAGATATGGTGTCACACCGCCGAGACATGACAGGGGGGGGGGGGGGATGTTCAATATGAATGGCTCGGGGGGTCTGGGGGATTCGGCCAGAGGAAACGGCATGGAGTAGGAGGATTTAGGATGGGGGCACGGTTATATTCTGCTAATACACCTCCGGGACAACTTTCGTACTGGCCCGGTTCCGGATAAAGGATATCGTCAAAAAAGATAAACATTTGACCTTGGGTTCTTTTTATCTTGCACACCCATGACACCGATATATATTAGTGATTTGAGAATTATTATAGTCATTATCATTAATGATTTTACACGCACAAATTTTAGGTAATTACAAGAATAGGTAAGACTTGTTGGCAACAGTATCCCATGCCACTACTATTCCATCAAAGAGTTGACAAAAAGTTCTGACTGACTTTGTACGTGTCGTGCAAAAAAAAAAGAGAATGTAATAGTTATTTTTGTCAGTGTCAATACATTTCATTAAAGAACATTGGTGATTTTGAAATAATCCATGTGTAATCTATATATATATATACGACTTGTGTCTGTCTGTGTGTCTGTGTGTCTGTTCGCGATGCACGGCCAAAGTTCTCGGTTGATCTTTTTCAAATTTGGAGACCGTATTCAGCTACACCCCGGACACAACCTCATCGATGAGATATTTCAACACGTGCTCTCAGCGCGCAGCGCTGAACCGATTTTGGTTTTTCTGTAGATCCACTATATCCATTCTCAGTAACTCTTCCTTATCTTCTCCAGTGTTTTGTTTTGCGCGTTTATCTCCCTTCCTTCGTGTGGCGTCAATCCATAATCCCGTTACTACGTTACTATTTTTAGAAGGTCACTGCACGTTACTATTTTTAGATCTCCCTTCCTTCGTGTGGCGTCAATCCATATTCCCGTTACTACGTTACTTTTTTAAGAAGGTCGCTGCACGTTACTATTTTTAGATCTCCCTTCCTTCGTGCGGCAAAGCCGGGTCCCAGGCGCAGCCTGGTATTCGGCTCTACTTCTTCCCGGCGAAGCCGGTACCCGGCGAAGCGGGTAATCATCTAGTTAATTATAAGTGATGATAACAAAGATCTCTTGAGTCTTTGCAATATTCAATGTTGTGGTCCTACGGATGGCTCTACGGTTAGACTGGCTGTGGAAGAGAGGGGGTAGAATGGAGTGGCTGTGGAAGAGAGGGGGTAGAATGGAGTGGCTGTGGAAGAGAGGGGGTAGAATGGAGTGGCTGTGGAAGAGAGGGGGTAGAATGGAGTGGCTGTGGAAGAGAGGGGGTAGAATGGAGTGGCTGTGGAAGAGAGGGGGTAGAATGGAGTGGCTGTGGAAGAGAGGGGGTAGAATGGAGTGGCTGTGGAAGAGAGGGGGTAGAATGGAGTGGCTGTGGAAGAGAGGGGGTAGAATGGAGTGGCTGTGGAAGAGAGGGGGTAGAATGGAGTGGCTGTGGAAGAGAGGGGGTAGAATGGAGTGGCTGTGGAAGAGAGGGGGTAGAATGGAGTGGCTGTGGAAGAGAGGGGGTAGAATGGAGTGGCTGTGGAAGAGAGGGGGTAAAGGAGTGGCATGGGGCAAGGGGCGGAGACACAGACACACTGAGCTTGCGAAATAAAACGCTGTGGACAGAGTGCAGCTCCTTGCAATAGCAAAGCTGCTGGGGCAAAGACTAAGTCTTGAGAGGCAATAGGACGCGGGACAGACACATCTTCAAGTAACCCTTCGCATGCGGCGACAATAAATACAGCAGGCTAAGGGTTGTGCGATTAAACAGACAAAAGTTACAATCCGGATTGAGTGATTTAGCGATTCCCGCACCAAACCTCTATTGCTTCCGCCAGTCATAGCTGAGTGATTTAGAGATCAGACACCAAATCCCCCTAAATCCTTCGGGCCTTGTTAAAGCGGGGGCAGTGTTGTGAGACGTTACGTCGGGGGGATTTACACTTAAACTGCGCTGCAGTGTCTGCATGGATTGGACAAGCCTTCCTCCAATCCCCTCTATGTGTCAGTGTCGGTCTGACTGTGAATCGTAACATGTCTTTGTCACTGCAGTGTCTGCATGGATTGGACAAGCCTTCCTCCAATCCCCGCTATGTGTCAGTGTCGGTCTGACTGTCAATCGTAACATGTCTTTGTCACTGCAGTGTCTGCATGGATTGGACAAGCCTTCCTCCAATCCCCTCTATGTGTCAGTGTCGGTCTGACTGTCAATCGTAACATGTCTTTGTCACTGCAGTGTCTGCATGGATTGGACAAGCCTTCCTCCAATCCCCTGTATGTGTCAGTGTCGGTCTGACTGTCAATCGTAACATGTCTTTGTCACTGCAGTGTCTGCATGGATTGGACAAGCCTTCCTCCCAATCCTCTATGTGTCAGTGTCGGTCTGACTGTGAATCGTAACATGTCTTTGTCACTGCAGTGTCTGCATGGATTGGACAAGCCTTCCTCCAATCCCCTGTATGTGTCAGTGTCGGTCTGACTGTCAATCGTAACATGTCTTTGTCACTGCAGTGTCTGCATGGATTGGACAAGCCTTCCTCCAATCCCCTCTATGTGTCAGTGTCGGTCTGACTGTCAATCGTAACATGTCTTTGTCACTGCAGTGTCTGCATGGATTGGACAAGCCTTCCTCCAATCCCCTCTATGTGTCAGTGTCGGTCTGACTGTGAATCGTAACATGTCTTTGTCACTGCAGTGTCTGCATGGATTGGACAAGCCTTCCTCCAATCCCCTCTATGTGTCAGTGTCGGTCTGACTGTCAATCGTAACATGTCTTTGTCACTGCAGTGTCTGCATGGATTGGACAAGCCTTCCTCCAATCCCCTCTATGTGTCAGTGTCGGTCTGACTGTCAATCGTAACATGTCTTTGTCACTGCAGTGTCTGCATGGATTGGACAAGCCTTCCTCCAATCCCCTCTATGTGTCAGTGTCGGTCTGACTGTCAATCGTAACATGTCTTTGTCACTGCAGTGTCTGCATGGATTGGACAAGCCTTCCTCCAATCCCCTCTATGTGTCAGTGTCGGTCTGACTGTCAATCGTAACATGTCTTTGTCACTGCAGTGTCTGCATGGATTGGACAAGCCTTCCTCCAATCCCCTCTATGTGTCAGTGTCGGTCTGACTGTCAATCGTAACATGTCTTTGTCACTGCAGTGTCTGCATGGATTGGACGAGCCTTCCTCCAATCCCCTCTATGTGTCAGTGTCGGTCTGACTGTCAATCGTAACATGTCTTTGTCACTGCAGTGTCTGCATGGATTGGACGAGCCTTCCTCCAATCCCCTCTATGTGTCAGTGTCGGTCTGACTGTCAATCGTAACATGTCTTTGTCACTGCAGTGTCTGCATGGATTGGACGAGCCTTCCTCCAATCCCCTCTATGTGTCAGTGTCGGTCTGACTGTCAATCGTAACATGTCTTTGTCACTGTAGTCTTTGAGCGTATAGCGCCGCCTATACGCCCAAAGGCAGTCTTTAATTTAGCCCAAAGTCGACTTTGCAAAGACTTCGCAAAAGTCTTTTTACCGAAAACTCACTACTAAAGATCCTTGCGGCCAGCTTCGCGAAGTATACTTCGGCCAGTCGCCTATTTGATTTGAGCCTTAAAGATTTTGCGAAGTCTCTTTTTACCGACAACTCAGTGCAAAAGCTTTGTGAAGTAGACTTTCCCCAATTTGTTTAAGGCTTTAAGCTTAGTTGTGTCTGCAGTCGGTGTTTGTGCATGTTTCTGGGTAAAAATGCATGCATGCTTGAATTGAGGTATTCTCTTTGTCGATGATTGGAAGAGAGAGAGTAGTAGAATTTGGCTTTATTACTTATATTCGGAAAAACAAAGAGCCTACAAGAGAGAGACAAATAAAAAAGATTGTTAAAAATGATTAAAGAAAAAAATGAAAGACATCAGAAAAACAAGTCGCGTAAGGCGAGAATACAATATTTAGTCAAGTAGCTGTCGAACTCACAGAATGAAACTGAACGCAATGCCATTTTTCAGCAAGACCGTATACTCGAAGCATCGTCAGTCCACCGCTCATGGCAAAGGCAGTGAAATTGACAAGAAGAGCGGGGTAGTAGTTGCACTAAGAAGGATAGCACGCTTTTCTGTACCTCTCTTTGTTTTAACTTTCTGAGCGTGTTTTTAATCCAAACATATCATATCTATATGTTTTTGGAATCAGGAACCGACAAGGAATAAGATGAAAGTGTTTTTAAATTGATTTCGAAAATGTAATTTTATAATAATTTTTATATATTTAATTTTCAGAGCTTGTTTTTAATCCGAATATAACATATTTATATGTTTTTGGAATCAGCAAATGATGGAGAATAAGATAAACGTAAATTTGGATCGTTTTATAAATTTTTATTTTTTTTTACAATTTTCAAATTTTTAATGACCAAAGTCATTAATTAATTTTTAAGCCACCAAGCTGAAATGCAATACCAAAGTCCGGGCTTCGTCGAAGATTACTTGACCAAAATTTCAACCAATTTGGTTGCAATGCGCCGACATGGCTGCAATCTACTGGCCGTATAAAATTTCATCTCACACGGCATCACTGCAGAGCGCCTAGAACTGTACCCACGGAATATGCGCGATATAAGCGTCATTGATTGATTGATTGATTGAAAAATGAGGGCGTGACAGTGCCGCCTCAACTTTCAAGAAAAGCCGGATATGACGTCATCAAAGACATTTATCAAAAAAATGAAAAAAACGTTCGGGGATTTCATACCCAGGAACTCTCATGTCAAATTTCATAAAGATCGGTCCAGTAGTTTAGTCTGAATCGCTCTACACACACACACAGACAGACACACACATAGGTGGTTTTACAGTCATTTGGGGTCGGCTGTGTATCAAAATGCCATCTTGCTCAAAACACAGGCATTTGGGGTCTCTTTTGTTTTAAGTGTTAGAAAGTTTCTTAAAACTTCAATGAGCGTTAAATGCCATTTTAAAGTGTGAAAACTCATTTCAGGAGGTTATTACATAAAATGCAACCTCCAGCGTGATTTTTAGAAAAACAGACATTTGGGGACGATGTTTGCTGTACAGCAGTGAAATGGGGACGTATGTGTACACAAAGTGCAGAGCTAGAATTACGTTATCGGTGCTATGAATGTTTTAGGTGTTAGAAAGTTTGTTAAAACTTCAATGAGCGTTAAATGCCATTCTAAAGTGTCAAAACTCATTTCAGGAGGTTATTACATAAAATGCAACCTCCAGCGTGATTTTTTAGAAACAAACAGGTATTTGGGGACGATGTTTGCTGTACAGCAGTGAAATGGGGACGTCCAAAAGTGCAGAGCTCCCGCAGAGCTATATGAATGGTTTCATCACATACATGGCGCTAGGCGACATATGTTGTGACAAATTTTACAAATCACGTTTTTGCGCCCGATATTTTCTTGTCATCTCCAAAGTCAAGGGACAAACACGAAATTCCTTGACTTTTGGGGTAGCGCGACTCTGTTAATTTTAAGAATTAAAAAAAAAAATAAATTCATTACTAGGATGCCCCATTGTTGGGAAATTCCGGTCGCTTCCTCCGAGTGGAAAGCTAGCAGTGACAGAGTCGCACTACCCCAAGTCAAGGGATCTATTAGTCCTGTTTCGCCGTTATCCCAATTCGCCCCCATACCATTTTGGCGACATTTCTCAGGCCAAGTGTCATTTTACCACCATATCATGTACCATTAGCTCCACATCCCATTTTGGCGCAATCCCGTTTCGCCGTTAACCCATTTCGCCCCATCCCATTTTGGCGACATTTTACAGGCCAAGTGTCATTTTACCACCATGTCATGTACCATTAGCTCCACGTCCCATTTTGGCGCAATCCCGTTTGGCCGTTAGCCCATTTCGCCCCCATCCCATTTTTGCGACATTTTACAGGCCAAGTGTCATTTTACCACCATGTCATGTACCATTAGCTCCACGTCCCATTTTGGCGCAATCCCGTTTGGCTGTTATCCCATTTTGCCCCCATCCCATTTTTGCGACATTTCATAGGCCATGTGTCATTTTACATGCCATTCTAAAGTGTCAAAACTCATTTCAGGAGGTTATTACATAAAATGCAACCTCCAGCGTGATTTTTTAGAAACAAACAGGTATTTGGGGACGATGTTTGCTGTACAGCAGTGAAATGGGGACGTCCAAAAGTGCAGAGCTCCCGCAGAGCTATATGAATGGTTTCATCACATACATGGCGCTAGGCGACATATGTTGTGACAAATTTTACAAATCACGTTTTTGCGCCCGATATTTTCTTGTCATCTCCAAAGTCAAGGGACAAACACGAAATTCCTTGACTTTTGGGGTAGCGCGACTCTGTTAATTTTAGGAATTAAAAAAAAAAAATTAATTACTAGGATGTCCCATCGTTGCGAAATTCCGGTCGCTTCCTCCGAGTGGAAAGCTAGCAGTGACAGAGTCGCACTACCCCAAGTCAAGGGATCTATTAGTCCTGTTTCGCCGTTATCCCAATTCGCCCCCATCCCATTTTGGCGACATTTCTCAGGCCTAGTGTCATTTTACCACCATATCATGTACCAATAGCCCCACATCCTATTTTGGCGCAATCCCGTTTGGCCGTTAGCCCATTTCGCCCCCATCCCATTTTTGCGACATTTTACAGGCCAAGTGTCATTTTACCACCATGTCATGTACCATTAGCTCCACTTCCCATTTTGGCGCAATCCCGTTTCGCCGTTATCCCATTTCGCCCCCATCCCATTTTTGCGACATTTCATAGGCCATGTGTCATTTTACCACCGTGTCAAACCACTAGCGCCACATTCCATTTTGTCGCCATGCCGTTTTGCCGTCATCCCATTTTGCCGCCATCTCTCTTTCGCGACATTTTGGATTGTGGCAAAAATGGAATTTGGCCTAAACGGAATGTCTTCCTAGTTGAATAACGCAGTATAGTAGTATAGTGAGGCTTGGCAAGAAGAATAAATAAAAAATGTGATGGCGGCCAAATGGGATGGTGTCAAAATGGGATGACGTGCTATTGTTATGACACGGTAGTAAAATGACGCTTGGCTTGTGAAATGTCGCGACAATGGGATGGGGGATAAATGGAATACGGTGAAACGGCATGGCGGCCAAATGGGATATGGTGTCAAAATGGGATGTCGCGCTATTGTTATGACATGTTAGTAAAATGCCCTGTCACGTAGTCTCAATCCAAATTGGAAATCCATAGCATCATCATTATAATCATCCTCATCTCATTAATCATCCAAAATTATAAATTTTATAAAATGACGCTTGGCTTGTGAAATGTCGCGAAAATGGGATAGGGAAAAAAATGGGACGGCGGCAAAATGGGATTGCACCAAAATGGGATGTGGATCAGCCACTAGATTTCCAATTTTAAAGTCTTAGGTATGACCCGGTGTGACGTTTTCATCTTTCGCCGTGTTGATATTTCGATTTTCGGCCTCGTTGATCTAGTATAAACTCTACACTGAACAAAAAAAACACCCTTCGATAGTACTGATGAGCGACCTTGTGTACCTTACATTCATGGGGCCAAATTTGTCCAACCAATTATTTTATTTAACTTAGAAATTTGATTCATCCTAAAATGTTTCCCTTCTTACTCAAGGGACGTAACCACTCGGTACACGTTTTCGAAGAATTCGATTTTGGGAGTGAAATCTATTTAATTTCACAACCAATTTTTTTCACATGCAAGAAACTGACATGCTTTTCGTCCATAAATAATTTCTCTTCTTAATTTTACCAGGAAACAACATTTCGGTCTCGAGTAAATATCGAGGGGGAAATATGTACACAGGCGAAAGATGAAATCGTGACACCGGCCGAGGTTCAAACCCACGACCTCCCGATCACGGGGCGGACGCCTTACCACTAAGCTAATCGTGCCGGTTTACCCTTGAGTGACAGACGGACAGACAAAAGAATATACAGACAGACCGTAATTAACACAAACACACACACTCAGCAGAGCAAAGCGGTATAACACACAAACTCAGCAGAGCAAGGCAGTATTGCACACACAGACTCTGCAGAGCAACTAAGTCGGTGACACACAGACACAGTTATTTGGGGACGATGTTTGCTGTATAGCAGTGAAATGGGGACGTCCAAAAACCGATAGCTCTGCGCTGTGCTATGAATGGTTTCATCAGTTACATATGGCGCTAGGCGACATAAGAGTATTTCCAATCCAGTCAGTAGCTAGCATTCACGACCCTGACAACGGATGGTTTGAGTCTGATTTATGAGAATGAGAATGAGGGAGAGAGAGTTGTATTAAATTGAATTGAATTAAATTGAATTGAATTTATCTTTCTCTTAACACTGTAACAGAACAAGAAATGCTAAAATGTTTTTTTTTCCATCCCGCCCTCGCCCATTGAGTTGAAATAGAAGTTAACCACATTATGTTTGAAAATGTTCCAGTGCTTTATGTACAATAATGTTTCAATACAATCATAGTGTATTAACATTTTACCAGTATCAGCTGCAAAATAGAAGTAGTGCTTTACAAGTTTCGAAAGAGAAACAGCATGTAATGATACGTAAATGGTGTACAGCAGTGAATTGGGGACTGTTTCCCAAACAGCAGTCAGATGGGGTCTGGTTGTTGTACAGCAGTCATTTGGAGGCACAAGCTAAAACTGCTTCAGAGATGTGTGTTTTTCATTGGCTTTGATCTCCGCTGAGAGGGAGAGAGTCAGAAAGAGCGACATAGACAGATAGACAGAGACAGAGAGACAGACCGAGACAACAAAGGAGAGGTTAAGGACACCCCCTTACCCTTGAGTGACAGACGGACAGACAAAAGAATATACAGACAGACAGACCGTAATTAACACAAACACACTCAGCAGAGCAAAGCGGTATAACACAAACTCTGCAGCAAGGCAGTATTACACACACACACACACACTCTGCAGAGCAACTAAGTCGGTGACACACAGACACAGGTATTTGGGGACGATGTATGCTGTACAGCAGTGAAATGTGCTTGTTTGTTTGTTTGTTTGCTTCACGCCCAGCCGACCACGAAGGGCCATATCAGGGCGGTGCTGCTTTGACATATAACGTGCGCCACACACAAGACAGAAGTCGCAGCACAGGCTTCATGTCTTACCCAGTCACATTATTCTGACACCGGACCAACCAGTCCTAGCACTAACCCCATAATGCCAGACGCCAGGCGGAGCAGCCACTAGATTGCCAATTTTAAAGTCTTAGGTATGACCCGGCCGGGTTTCGAACCCACGACCTCCCGATCACGGGGCGGACGCCTTACCACTAGGCCACCGTGCCGGTATGGTTTGAGTCCTATTTATGAGAACGAGAATGAGGGAGAGATGATTGTATTGAATTGAATTGAATTAAATTGAATTGAATTGATCTTTATCTTAACACTGTAACAGAATAGGAAATGCTAAACTACTTTTTTTTTTTCATCCCGCCCTCGCTCATTGAGGTGAAATAGAAGTTAACCACATTATGTTTGAAAATGTTTCCAGTGCATTATGTACAATAATGTTTTAATACAATCATAGAGTATTAACGTTTTACCAGTATCAGCTGCAAAATATAGTAGTAGTGCTTTACGAGTTTTGCAAGAGAAGCAGCATGTAATGATACGTAAATGTGATATAATACAACAGCGATCAAAGTTCAAGTCTGAAGGTAGGCTCTGAGAAGTGTAACCAGTGCATGCAAATCCTTGGCGATATGATTTATCTCAATAAGGTACAGTGTTCGTCGCACATCCGCAGGCTCCTCAATAAATGCCAGTCGTTCTGATTCATCATAACTCATGTCTGCTTTGTCCCTGAATAACGTCCAGTACAATGTTTCAGCTTTGGTACAATCGTAGGTGAACATGAAGTCATCTGATTTTGCAAGCAGCTGTTTGGATGAAGCATTGTACACCATTCTAATCACTTTCTTTCGTGTTCTGGGGTTCGTAGTAATTTCTAAAGCAAGTGCTTTTACTTCCCCTAGACTGTACTCCCTTTCCAAAGCATCCTTTTCAGCTTTAGTCAACTGCTTTTCCACTGGTTCCTCTGTATCACTCTCTGACGTAAAATATCTGTCCTTGTCACTGTCAGTGGCCACGCATGTGGAGTCAACGGATTGCTGCAAGGCAGGTTCCG
>NC_090250.1:9439970-9462470 GCF_037325665.1 Littorina saxatilis | reverse complement strand
TTACATTTCAGCTTGGTGGCTTAATTAAATTAAAAATTAATTAATGACTTTGGTCATTAAAAATCAGAAAAATGTAAAAAAAATTAAAAAAAATTATAAAACGATCCACATTTACGTTCATCTTATTCTCCATTATTTGCTGATTCCAAAAACATATCAATATGTTATATTTGGATTAAAAACAAGCTCTGAAAATTAAAAATATAAAAATTAGTATCAAAATTAAATTTTCCAAATCAATTTAAAAACACTTTCATCTTATTCCTTATCGGTTCTTGATTCCAAAAACGTATAGATATGATATGTTTGGATTAAAAACACGCTCACAAAGTTAAAACGAATAGAGGTACAGAAAAGCGTGCTATCCTTCTCAGCGCAACTACTACCCCGCTCTTCTTGTCAATTTCACTGCCTTTGCCGTGAGCGGTGGCTGGCGATGCTACGAGTATACGGTCTTGCTGCGTTGCATTGCGTTCAGTTTCATTCTGTGAGTTCGACAGCTACTTGACTAAATGTTGTATTTTCGCCTTACGCGACTTGTTGACTCACATGCGAAGCAAAAGTGAGTCTATGTACTCACCCGAGTCGTCCGTCCGTCCGGACGTCCGTCCGTCCGGCCGTCCGGAAAACTTTAACGTTGGATATTTCTTGGACACTATTCAGTCTATCAGTACCAAATTTGGCAAGATGGTGTATGATGACAAGGCCCCAAAAAACATACATAGCATCTTGACCTTGCTTCAAGGTCAAGGTCGCAGGGGCCATAAATGTTGCCTAAAAAACAGCTATTGTTCTCATTTTCCCCATTTTCTCTGAAGTTTTTGAGATTGAATACCTCACCTATATATGATATATAGAGCAAAGTAAGCCCCATCTTTTGATACCAGTTTGGTTTACCTTGCTTCAAGGTCAAGGTCACAGGAGCTCTTCAAAGTTGGATTGTATACATATTTTGAAGTGACCTTGACCCTGAACTATGGAAGATAACTGTTTCAAACTTAAAAATTATGTGGGGCACATGTTATGCTTTCATCATGAGACACATGTGGTCACATATGATCAAGGTCAAGGTCACTTTGACCCTTATGAAATGTGACCAAAATAAGGTAGTGAACCACTAAAAGTGACCATATCTCATGGTAGAAAGAGCCAATAAGCACCATTGTACTTCCTATGTCTTGAATGAACAGCTTTGTGTTGCATGACCTTGGATGACCTTCACCTTGGGTCAAGGTCACATTGTATTTTGGTAGGAAAAATGTCTAAAGCAGTTCTTAGTGTATGATGTCATTACTAGGTTTAGTTATTTGACGGACCGACCGACAGAATTAGTGCGAGATAGAGATAGAGAGACACACAAACAGGGACAGACAGACAGAGACCGACATTTTGAGAAGAATGAAGAGAAAACCAGCAGTATTATATGCATAGTCTTAAGCTGTGTTTCCATATCGCGACGCGATGGCAGCACGATAGTTGCGGCGAGGTGGCGGCAGCGTCAAAACCGATCGCAACAGTAATATCAAAGAACGCATGTTTCCATATGTGCGACGCGACGGATGCTTCATCTGGGGATTTAATCAAGTTTGAGTGAATCTTTCTTGAAGGTTTTTCTTTGTATTCATAAATTATGAGTAATCTAAGCTTAATTAGTTTGGACAACATTTTGGATGAAATTATTGCTGCTGCAGGAACATTGAATTGGCAAGTCTGTAACAGTAATCGTCTCTCTGACCCCCCCCCCCCCCCCCCCCCCTTGCTTGCTGAAAAATAAAATTAACTCTCTTCCCGTCCTCTGTCACATCCTCTGATTCTTTTGCTGTATCTTTTCCTCTTTTTTTGGTAAAAATTGTATCTTGTCTGTCTTACATTTATAACAAGGGGATAAGCGATTCTCTGACCTTGACATAACGTGAAATAATAATTCCTATCTAGATGTACATATTTATAACCACATTTAATATAAGCTTAGCTTATTGTGTGGTTACAAATGTTTATATCGCATATATTATATGCAAGTTATCCAAAGAATGAAATTGTTTTGAGACCTATAGCACCGTTAGTTTGTCAGAACAGGAGGTGGTCCATATCAGGCAGTTGTCCATGTTAGGCTATTTTCCCTTACGACCAGGGTGTGCTTATTGCGTGTCTTATGAGAAACAGACCGCGTGCAGAAACACACACACACTATGATGTGTTGTCGTATTATTTTTGCTTTGGTCAATCGTAGGACCCTATTCTGAGGTCTCAATATTTTCCCACGGTCTTCCCAACGCATGCGATGTCACTTTCCATTGAGCGTTTTTGCCACCATTTGGCAAGGAGTTATCAGCTGAGATAAAACGACTGTAAGTAGAACGCGAAAATCACACCTGGACTCGATCCGACCGACTGGTTCTTGTATACGCAAGAGCACTTGATAGTCTCTGCCGCGGATCATAAAATCGTATAATCTGCTGATTTTCGCATCCCGAATCTACTCAGCTTCGTCCCAATAGGCCCACTTAAAACATCACACGCGGAATTTAAATTAGCTAAGATGGACAACTGGACACCACATGTGAGAACCACGCACCAAGACATTGTCAGCATTGAGAGAATGTTTTCACGGAATTGTTTCACGATTCTGTGACACTGTTATATTGCGGGGTTATGATATTTTCTTCGTTTCTGATTTGAATTCATGTAAATGAAATCAAGTTAAAATTAAACACTATTGTTTTTTTAGAAACCAATGCGGACCCTGAAAGAAATAACGTTTCACTCAGATAAATTTTATCCAGCCTGTCACGTTTTTCATTTATACATTTTGACAGAAAAAAGAAAATAACAAAAGAAAATAACAAAAGAAAAATTAACACATCTGTGTGGGATTAAAATCAAACGTCGATTTGTGTTACTAAAGTTACTGACCACCATGTGCATGCGAACATTTGCTGCCCCCCCCCCCCCTCCACATCGTAATCGTATCGGCTCTGTCTCATTTTGCCCACCACCCCTCCACCTCTCCCCAGGACCCCCCCCCCCCCCCACCTTCCTTTTCAGTAAATAGCCCTTCAGTCGGAGCGGCAGTTGTCGCCACGCATCAGACTTTTTTTGAATAATTATGTGCGGTTTTTAGTATCTCCTTTACAAAGCTGATCTGATAATTAACTATCTTTTTTTTTGCAAGCAAACGACAAATTCGCCTCAAAAAATGTTATTGACAGTGCATATAGAAAAGGTAGCAAAAAAACTTGCGGGGACAAAGTGGGCGAGGGAGAGCCTGGGTGGTCAAACGGGGGCTGTGCCATGCCATATGTCACCTGCTGGTTAAACGAAAGGTTTAAAGGAACAGATATCGCACACAATATTTTGATCTTTTGATCAGTCAACCATCAATTTTGTACATCAACCCCAACAGTGTTGTTGTCCAAAAATAAAAGAATTGCATTCTGTCCTCAAACTGAACGGTAGTTCAAAGTTAAAGGGATATTGACCAAAGTGCTTTTGAGGAACAATAAAACACTCTCCCCAAAATAAACACGCAAAAAAACACCCCACACAAATAAATAAATAAAGAAAGAAGCAAAACAGATTTACAAGGAAATTAATTATGTTCATGGTATGCTAGCGCTGTTTTTGACTCACATGCGAAGCAAAAGTGACTCTATGTAATCGGTCAGTGTTAGTCTGTCCGGCCGGCCGTCCGTCCGGCCGGCCGTCCGGCCGGCCGTCTGGCCGGCCGTCCGGCCGGCCGTCCGTAGACACCACCTTAACGTTGGACTTTTCTCGGAAACTATCAAAGCGATCGGGCTCATATTTTGTTTAGTCGTGACCTCCAATGACCTCTACACTTTAACGATGGTTTCGTTGACCTTTGACCTTTTTCAAGGTCACAGGTCAGCGTCAAAGGAAAAATTAGACATTTTATATCTTTGACAAAGTTCATCGGATGTGATTGAAACTTTGTAGGATTATTCTTTACATCAAAGTATTTACATCTGTAGCCTTTTACGAACGTTATCAGAAAAACAAGGGAGATAACTAGCCTTTTCTGTTCGGCAACACACAACTTAACGTTGGGCTTTTCTCGGAAACTATAAAAGTGACCGGGCTCAAATTTTATGTGAACGTGACTCCCAGTGACCTCTACACTTTGACGTCTGCTTTGGTGACCTTTGACCTTTTTCAAGGTCACAGGTATGTCTTGAATTCTTCAGGTATGCATTGTGTTGTGAATAGCAATTTCTTCCTGTCCATCTGATGCCTCATATAATATTCAGAACTGCGAAAGTGACTCGATCGAGCGTTTGCCCTTCTTGTTATTTTATTGTATAATAAGCATGCTGATACCGGGATGCAGTATACGTTAAATGTAAATGATATAATGCTGACTATCTAAATGTGAATCAAAAAACAAGAAAGGTAGGTTTTTTAATTTTTTTTTTAATTTAAATGTGAACCAGAAAAGATGCATTTCTTTTAAATTGATGGCGCCGTCAAAAACAAAAACTAAATTCTTGGTTACAAAATCAAATGAATCTTAGTAGTCGATAGTTTAGTACTATTTGTCACTTTATTAGAGGTGGTTTGACTGAGTTGCCGACTTCTCCGCTTTAATTCCTTTTCAGTTTTATCTGTACACTCTTTGTTTTCATGCGATACGTGTAACACTTTTCCCGACCTCGCACATGATGGACAGCATTCATTGGAGCGATATGTTTTCACCGGGTTTTCGCAAAATTGTATTTCATGCCACGCTATTATCGATTACCTCAAATTAAAAAAGAAACAAAGAAAAACTCCGGACAAGCGCACAAGGTAGAACCAGCGGTCAGTGCATGGGACTGCAAAAGTGCACGTGTGCGTATGCGTGTGAATACATTTTTTTTTTAAACTAGTTAGTGTCAATATCGATCGAATGTCATTTCGATCACGTTTCAGTTTAGCGGACAAGCGTAATCGGATTCAACATACGCATACACACTCACATAGTCGGAAGAGTCGTCGAACAGGGAAAAAAATGACAAAGTAAAATATTGTAAATTGAAAAATGTTTGTGTAATTTTGCGATGAGACAGAGACAATCTGGGAAGGAAGTTTATACCCAAGTAATACTATCGAACGGGTTAGTCCGTAAGCTGCGGACAAATATTCTTACTCAAAGAGAAAAATGAAACAGGATTTTTTCAGTAAATGTAAGCTTACAGGGCTGCCGATGGGGAAAGACTGAACCACCTAAACAAATAGCAGTTCACATCGGTTGATGATTCTTCAGTCCCACATAACTTCGGTCCATTAGGAAGTAGCCCTGTTGATTTGCTAGATTAACATCACATCGCTACCCGAACCGATTTTTATTGAAAATAAACACTTTTTTAAGCTCAGATATAATTTATCTGTAAGTTACATCACGTCTACAGTCGTTGACACAATCTAAAAACTCTATCAAATTACTCCGCCAAAGTTCCGACAAACTTACTACACATATATGCGTCGTCTGCATGTGTTGCGCGCGCAGTCCGGGGCGTGGCTTATTAAAAAAAAAAAAAAAAAAAACCCGTATTAGTCTTCTTTTTTTTTTAAGAGTTAAATTCAGATAGCACTTCATTTGGACAGCCTTGAGAAAACGGCCGTACAATACGTGTATATCTTCTTTTATCGAGAAGGAGATTAACAGCGGTGGGGTTTCAGTCATGCTTTCTAACGCCAGCTTCAATTTCAGATAATGTTACGAGATTTCAAAATGCAAGGGGGTGGGGGTATAGAGTGGGGGGGGGGGTATTTTCTCTGAATCGTTTATAAGGAAGGAATGTGTTTTTTAGACCCCAATCGTCAATGTTGAAGGTCCGGTATTAAAACTTGCCCAGTGTCTGACAAAATTAGACTCAGTTTAAAATTACCCTTGACAATTTGTGCGTGAGACAGACTGATTGCCGAACGGAAAATGGAATCACTCATGTGGCGCAGTGAAGTGTAGCCAAGTACCTGCTATGTCCTTCAGCAGAAGTGGCGGAGTGCCTGTCATCTGTTTCTCATTTAGTGGCCTCACAGTGGCCGAAGATTGGATTTGATGTGACTTTTAGTACACACTTGTGAGCGTGATCTGGTAATTTCCCTTCGCTTGCGTCTGACTTTCCCGTCTTAAGCTAACATACGAGAACAAACATAATATGCAAAATTGCAAGGATCGACCTCCTTGCATGAAAAGTCAACAACACTTTGTTATTTTCTCATTGTATAGAAACCTAAAATGTGACAGCAGCCCACAGGGTTATCTGTGTTCGTACACGCCGAAGTCTGTTCACTCGAAATCGTTCTGACAATTATGTTTTATGTTCAAAGATATGTTTAAATTCAAATTCCAACGACAAAAAAAAGAGAGATAGAGAGAGAGAGAGAGAGAGAGAGAGAGAGAGAGAGAGAGAGAGACAGACAGACAGAGAGAGAGAGACAGACAGACAGACAGACAGACAGAGAGACAGACAGAGAGACAGACAGACAGACAGACAGACAGACAGACACAGACAGACACAGACAGAGAGAGACAGAATCAAATGTAAAGCGAACTGTTTAAACCTGTTGCGATAATTAATGTACAGTTCTGTAAAAATAAACTGTACTCTTAGTGCCCGACCCGACTCCCCAAACCTACGTCGCGGTTATCTGACGCTCTCTCTACGTCGTGCCTCTGCGTGCCTCCATTACAGAGAAATGGAAGGTGAAAATCTTTGTGTCAGTTTGACTCTTGATTTTAAACAAGTCGCGTAAGGCGAAAATACAACATTTAGTCAAGCTGTCGAACTCACAGAATGAAACTGAACGCTATGCAATTTTTCAGCAAGACCGTATACTCGTAGCATCGTCAGTCCACCGCTCATGGCAAAGGCACTGAAATTGACAAGAAGAGCGGGGTAGTAGTTGCGCTGAGAAGGATAGCACGCTTTTCTGTACCTCTCTTCGTTTTAACTTTCTGAGCGTGTTTTTAATCCAAACATATCATATCTATATGTTTTTGGAATCAGGAACCGACAAGGAATAAGATGAAAGTGTTTTTAAATTGATTTCGAAAATTTAATTTTGATCATAATTTTTGTAATTTTAATTTTCAGAGCTTGTTTTTAATCCAAATATAACATATTTATATGTTTTTTTAATCAGAAAATGATGAAGAATCAGATGAACGTAAATTTGAATCGTTTTATAAAAAAAAAATAGGCCTATTTTTTTTTACAATTTTCAGATTTTTAATGACCAAAGTCATTAATTAATTTTTAAGCCACAAAGCTGAAATGCAATACCGAAGTCCGGGCTGTAAAAGTTGTTTCAATTTGTTTCCATTTAAAACGTCCGCTACTGGCACCTCAGTCGGACCATACATAACACTCTGAGAAGTAACCAAAGTGTTTTCTTTTAAAGTAATTTGTAACTCTCCGCTCCGCACGCCAACCAAAACAATTCCTGGGAGACGCCTACATCGTTCGGAAAAAAAACCCACAAAAAACTGTTCCGAGCCAGGACTGAACTAGAAAGGGTTTCCATGACCACGGACGTAGCTTTGTGCCGAGGCTGATCACGTGGTCAGGTTGACCAATGGCAACGCGACCCTTTTACGGCCTCTCTATTGTCCAATGTGTGTACTCTATGACCCCTTGAAAACTTCAGCGATTGGTGTGAAGTGTACTCTTTAGAGAGGATGAGTTCAGCGGTTAATTGCTTTTAACATACTTACCTGAACAGGTTATAGGCCATTATCTCGAGATGCCTTGCTTTCAGCAACAGTTCTTTGAATCCCTCCCTCCCTCTCTCCATCTTCTCTCTACCAGTCTGTTTCTCTCTTTGTTTCTCTCTCTTTTTCACACTTTTCAACCATTAACTATTCATATTCATTTGCATAATGTAGAGCAGTCCCTAATTGGGCGACAGTTGGCTGTTAAAAGGAAAACACATAAAACAAACCAAAAAAGAACACTTTTGTAAGCTTACTACATTACTTTTGAAAAAAACCATCATTGGGTTCATTTCGCGTCATTTTGCTTTCGTCAACAGGAAAGTTTTTGTAATGCCTCTCTCCACCTCCCCATATGCTCCCCTCCCCCATTTCTGTCTCTGTTTTTTACATTTAGTCAAGTTTTGACTAAATGTTTTAACGTAGAGGGGGAATCGAGACGAGGGTCGTGGTGTATGTGCGTGCGTGCGTGTGTGCGTGTGTGTGTGTGTCTGTGTGTGTGTGTAGAGCGATTCAGACTAAACTACTGGACCGATCTTTATGAAATTTGACATGAGAGTTCCTGGGTAGGAAATCCCCAGACCTTTTTTCCCATTTTTTTGATAAATGTCTTTTATGACGTCATATCCGGCTTTTCGTGAAAGTTGAGGCGGCACTGTCACGCTCTCATTTTTCAACCAAATTGGTTGAAATTTTGGTCAAGTAATCTTTGACAAAGCCCGGACTTCGGTATTGCATTTCAGCTTGGTGGCTTAAAAATTAATTGATGACTTTGGTCATTAAAAATCTGAAAATTGTAAAAACAAATAAAAAATTATAAAACGATCCACATTTACGTTCATCTTATTCTCCATCACTTTCTGATTCCAAAAACATATAAATATGTTATATTTGGATTAAAAAAAAGCTCTGAAAATTAAATATATAAAAATTATTATCAAAATTAAATTGTCCAAATCAATGTAAAAACACTTTCACCTTATTCCTTGTCGGTTCCTGATTCCAAAAACATATAGATATGATATGTTTGGATTAAAAACACGCTCAGAAAGTTAAAACAAAGAGAGGTACAGAAAAGCGTGCTATCCTTCTTAGCGCAACTACTACCCCGCTCTTCTTGTCAATTTCACTGACTTTGCCATGAGCGGTGGACTGACGATGCTACGAGTATACGGTCTTGCTGAAAAATGGCATTGCGTTCAGTTTCATTCTGTGAGTTCGACAGCTACTTGACTAAATGTTGTATTTTCGCCTTACGCGACTTGTTTACATTTAGTCAAGTTTTGACTAAATGTTTTAACGTAGAGGGGGTAATCGAGACGAGGGTCGTGGTGTGTGTGTGTGTGTGTGTGTGTCTGTGTCTGAGTCTGTATGTGCGTGTGTGTGTGTAGAGCGATTCAGACCAAACTACTGGACCGATCTTTATGAAATTTGACATGAGAGTTCCTGGGTAGGAAATCCCTGGACATTTTGTTCATTTTTTTGATAAATGTCTTTGATGACGTCATATCCGGCTTTTCCTGAAAGTTGGGGCGGCACTGTCACGCCCTCAGTTTTGGTTGAAATTTTGGTCAAGTAATGTTCGACAAACCCCGGACTTCGGTATTGCATTTCAGCTTGGTGGCTAAAAAATTAATTTATGACTTTGGTCATTAAAAATCTGAAAATTGTAAACAAAATATTTTTTTTATAAAACGATCCAAATTTACGTTCATCTTATTCTCCATCATGTTCTGATTCCAAAAACATATAAATATGTTATATTCGGATTAAATACAAGCTCTGAAAATTAAATATATAAAATTTATTATCAAAATTATATTTTCGAAATCAATTTAAAACACTTTCATCTTATTCCTTGTCGGTTCCTCATTCCAAAAACATATAGATATGATATGTTTGGATTAAAAACACGCTCAGAAAGTTAAAACGAAGAGAGGTACAGAAAAGCGTGCTATCCTTCTCAGCGCAACTACTACCCCGCTCTTCTTGTCAATTTCACTGCCTTTGCCGTGAGCGGTGGACTGACGATGCTACGAGTATACGGTCTTGCTGCGTTGCATTGCGTTCAGTTTCATTCTGTGAGTTCGACAGCTACTTGACTAAATATTGTATTTTCGCCTTACGCGACTTGTTTTTCTTCTCGTGTCCCTTTGCTTGTTTGTAAGTTAGTTTGTTGATTTTCTGTTTGTTTTAATTACTGTTGATGAATTGTACGCTCTTAATATATGTTTTACGCGCAAAGTAAACATTTATTGCCGGCGTAAAATTGAAAATATTGATTACGCCTTCCTAGGCAAACCTGAGGTGGTGATCCAAATCATTGATACGTATTGGAAGGACTTCATTTACAAATAAAGAAATAAATAAGCCGTTTTAGTGATTTTTCCCCGGCGACATCCACCTTTCGAAGCCCAAGAGACATTCGCAGTGATGTAATTTGGAAACATCTGAAATAACTAACTGTAAAATGCTCCGTTACCGTTGCCGATTATTTCTTTTCATACAAACAGGATTTCACCTTCTGGCGATAATCTCTTTTGCGTTTGATTCTTGATTCTTTAAATTAATTTTTTCAGTGCTATTTAGTTGTAATCCATTACCCAAGCAGATGAAACCCGTGTGAATAACTGAACACTTAGACACTGATGTTCAGATGGTACGTGTGTGGTTACATAATTACAATAACCAAAATTGCAACCCGAACTGTCCAGTGAAGTGCTTTTCCAAGTTGCATGTGAGTGTGTGATTGTGTCTGTTCGGAGCGCTTCTAAGAAATTGTAAAAGTTTATGCGTAAGCATTTGCGATTTTCCGGTCTTGTACTTTTTCGTCAGTTTTCAGCAAACTCAGTTATATCATGTCACATTAGTGTGTGTTTCTCTTTTCTTTTCTTTTTTCGTGTGTGTGTGTGTGTGTGTGTGTGTGTGTGTGTGTAGTTAGTTGTGTTTTTTTTCAAAGATTTGTTTTTAGCCAAGTTGATAGAGCGCTTGGGCGACTTACTTAAAAAACAAAAACAAAACTTCCCTTTTTTTTCCAACTAAGATCCTTTATACTCGTTTTAGGAATGGGTATGCTAAGTACATTTTTCTTGGCGAATTGTTGTGTTAGCTAAGCAACATTACGTGAATCGTTAAAACATGTGGGTTTTGTTTTTTAAAGTATTCCCCGCTTAACGAATTAAGATTTCTATGCAAAACAACGTGTGTTAACCCCATGTACAAAAACAGTACATGTAGTACATGCTTGAAAGTGCAGAGTGCTGTTGCGTCCAAAGAATTGAGTATTTCAGTAATTATGTCGACTGGTGATAAACACACATACAAACACGCGCACGCATTAACAAATCATAGAGAAACAAGCAAACAATTCGCAGAACAAACGTATATTAATGTGTGTGCATGCGTGAACGCGTGCATTCGTTTGCTTGACTAACTGACAATGTCAATCACGCTTTTAGAAGAGAACCGCTGATTTCAACGTGGTATGGCTTTTACGCGGTCTTATGAGCCTTCTGTAAGACGGGCAGCGTTCGGCCTGTAACAAAACAGACCATCCAATAAACACCAGCGAAGATTTCATTGACGCGGCGGTCAAGTGTTTTGAGTGGAGTAGGCGGAGCGTTGGGTTTATCACATGACCATTTGGGCCAATGGATGAATGTATTTAGTATGTGCGCTACTTTACTGGCGGACCACAAAGCTCGAAGAAGGTGTCAACTTGATTTCTTCATGCAATAAATCGTTGGCAGAAAAAAATGTTGCCCTTGGTGGAACGGGAGCCGCTCAGAAGAGGCGTGATAGAACTTGTGCGCGGTTCATGCATACACAACAATCATTTTTCTTTCAAGGTTTTATTTAACACTATGTGTTCGTAAAAACCGTTGCTCAACAACAAAAATAAATTAATTAATATTTTTCATCCTATACATGCCGCTACAGAAGCACACAGGGAGAGGTAGACGCGGCGAGTCGTGTCGTCTGTGAGGTAACGATCGTGTCAAATCATAGTATCTGTTAACGACGCGCCGAACCAAGGTCAGGGGGTGGAGACAGGGGTAAAGAAGAAAAAATATGTGTATTCAGATTCATTCTTCTTTCAGTTGATCAGCTTACTTGACTTCTATTTCCCGAAAGTTTTTTTTGTTTTGTGCGCAAAATTATCGATTGTTGTCGTTGTGGTATAGTTGGTTGTCGATATTTTTTCTTCTCAACATCACTGGCTTGATTTGTTTAATGATATATGTAGCAGGCAGCACACGTCTGTTTCAGAAATCGTTTGAACGTCTGAATTCTGTTATGATACAACAATATAGATGATATACAACTTTTACATGAGAGAAGAAAGTCAAACATTATCTACCTAGAACATGTTGTCTTGTTAAGTTAGCATGCGTATTTTGTGTTCTATGCTATTCCTACTCATGCAGATGTCGAGTGCATTTGAGGTAGAAAAATAACAACAACCGGCAGTTTTGTCGCGACATTTCTCGCAATAATGTTTTGGTAAAGTTTACTTCCTCGTCCGGATTTTCATATGTAATTTTCCATGATGTTCGACCTGCAGCCGACTGCGAATTACTCTTAAATGTTTTGAAAGTTGCAACGCAAGTAAGCGTTTCTATCTTTCCATGAACTTTTGTTGTTGTAGTATATCATTATGACATATCTGGGCCCCGGCCGAGATTCGAACCCGCGACCCTAGGATCACAAGTCCACAACCTGAGCTACCCGGGCTCCCTTGAAGCCAATCGGTGTGTTTGAATCTTTAGTCCGATCGTGCAATCAAACCTGTCCAATGAAAGCTTGTCCACCACTTTGTCTATAACGACCACACGAAATATATATATATATATATTTTTTAACATATTGTAAAGTTTTGACTAAATGTTTTAACTTAGATGGGGAATCGTGACTAGGGTTGTGGTGTAGGGCCTACGTAGTACGTGTCTGTGGGTCTGTGGGTCTGTGTGTATGTATGTGTAGAGCCATTCAGAGAAAACTACTGGACTACTGGAGGATACGTTTCTTTGATGACGTAATATCTGGCATTTTGTACAAGTTTTGGTGGCACTGTCACACCCTCATATTTGGATTCATTTGATTAAAATTCTGTAAAAGTAACTTTCGACAAAATCCGGACAACAGGATTGCATTTCAGGATTAAAGCTTGCAAATTATTTTTTGAGTTTGGCCATTAAAAGTCAGAAAATTGTATTTAAAAATAAAATGTGATGAATCGATCCAAAAAGATGTAATCTTATTCTTGATCATTTTCTGATTCCATAAACAAATCTATGTGTATCGATTGAACACTGGATTTCCCTTCTTTGAGCTATGTGACGTCAGAGGCCGACAAAACGTCTGTTTAGGCGGCCAGCCGAGACTACAAAATAGTGCATGTTTGTGTGCGTTCAATCATAAAAACTACAAGAAATTCTACCCAGATACATACATTTTATTTGTATTTTTTTACCAAAATATGACAATTTACACATATCTCGACAGTCGTTCACCTCGACCGCTAGCGCGGTCTCGGAGGAACACTGACTGTTTCGATCTGTGTAAAATGTCCTATTTTGGTCAAAAATACATACAACGTTTAATGTCCTGTTTGGATTAAAACAAGCTCGAAAAAAAATTAATATACAATAGAAAAAGCACAATTTCATAAGAAGCGCTTTACACTACTGCGCTATACTGGCTTTCTGTGGCGTGAACGCGATAGCGGTCGCCGTCAGGTATGAAATCGACACAGGTATTGAGTTTTGTCTTCGTATTGTCTTTCATAATGTGAGTTCGAAGGGTTGACTGAATGTATTAATTTCGTCTACGCGACATGTTTTAAGATATTGCTTACTTGTCAACTGCGATCACATGTCTAAACGGACTGCGGCTGCCAGTTTCGGCCCAAACTAACGTTCACAACCTGTCTTTCACAACCTTTAAAATCATGTTTGTTTTAAATTTTTTTTTTTAATTACATTGTACTATCTCTACATCACCAATACATAACATTCATACACTACCATCTCGCTATACCGACTGCTAAACGTATCAGACGGACGGGACGGCTCTCAGTTAGCCGAATGCAATCACGTTGTCTTCTGCGCTTGAGTGCACCCCATACACACCTCTTGACATACTCTTGACATACTCTTGAAAGCGATAAGACACCACCCGAGTAGCCAACGGCGGCTTTCTTTAATTGCGATAACAACTCGGGTAGACAGTTTCAAACTGTCGTTAAAGACAGGTCCAACTACACTTACTTTTAAGATGTTACATTATGGAGGTCAAAATGGCCAATTTTCTGTAGTTTTTTTTGGAACAATCTATCCTGTTATTGTATTAAAAAAAGAAGCTTTAATTTTTCGGCACTATATTTGATTATGATGGACTCAGTGGAACTCATTCTGATAAGCATCGCTCCACGGCTATTGCCAGTTGTCTCTCTGACCGGACGCTACAGTCCTACGCGAATCTATATAAAAAAAAAAGAATACAGAGTTATCTCCCATATGTTTTTCGCGAGCACTGATCTAAATTTGAGATCAGTGTTCGCGAGACGAAAATGATTGCAGATTGGCCGACTTCGACAGTGATCTCCGTTCTGTTCTTCACAGTTATGATAAAGACATCGTTCTAAGGTCAAAACAAGTCGAAATTTTGGGACTGCTGCCGGAAGGAGACCGTAATATATGGTTTCATCTCTGTCAACTGGTTACAGAAAAAATCGTCTGCTCCAGTGAGCGCCGAAACCAAACGGTTGATTATCACGTGACACTTTTGTCATATTTAGAATTGTTTGCACAGTAAATACAGCCGCGAAAAATAGCTCGCTTGAAACTGTCTTACATTTCAATTCCTTCGTAATTTTAAAATGACAAAACACCATGAAAAATCATTATCGACGATCGCGAATCTGCTTATATCAATAATACATTACAAAAAACTCTAAATATGCACACACACACACACACAAATCGGTTTCCTTGCCAGACAAGGAATCTCAAGGCATCCTGTCAGGGAGAGAATGACCTGAACTCCTTTTGACCTGAGTTCAAGATGAGTGGAACTGTCCTAACATTCTCAGAGAATTATTTTCAAAGTTTATGTTTGTTTTAAACATTAATATGTGAAAACAGAATTAAGGTAGGTGATCAGCGATGCTGTCAAAACTACTCACATTACGTCATATATGGCTGGTTTTTAGTGTTGATATTTTTGTTTCGAGCGACAGATTGACTGATTTGTTTCATATCGCTTAACCGGTATTTATTGTGGGTTTTTTTAAACATTTTTTTATTAGGTGTTTTTTGTGTTTGTTGTTGTTGTTGTTGTTGTAAGCACGCTGCTGGATTACACACACACACACATACACACACGGCTGAGTCTGCAGGTGACCCGTCTGCAGTTTTACTAGATATTGCTCGTCGTCGGCGTGTGCTCTTTCAGTAGATATTTTTGTCTTTCTTTGCATCCACATTGTGACACAGTGAAGCCGTCCACGCTGGGTGGTGGGGGTGGTTTGGACTCGATAGATAAAATATTACGATTTTTAGCATAAAGAAAACAAATCCGAATTTTTGAGCGATGGGACAATAAAATAATGAAAAGAATTAAATAAATCTAATTGATCCCTTGACTTTGGGGTAGCGCAACTCTGTTGCTACTAGCTTTCTTCTGGGAGAATGCGACCCGAATTTCCCAGCGACGGGAAAATACATTAATGACAAAAACATCTTATAGATCCCTTGACTTCGGGGTATCGCGACTTTGTTGCTGCTAGCTTTTCTCTGCGAGGAAGCGCCCGAATTTCCCAGCGATGGGACAATAAAGTAATGAGAGAAAAAAAATCTAATATATCCCTTGACTTTGGGGTAGTGCGACTCGGTTGCTGATAGCTTTTCACTGGGAGGAAGCGACCCGAATTTCCCAGCGAATAGACAATAAAGTAATGAAAAACAACAATCTAATATATCCCTTGACTTTGAGGTAGCGTGTCTCTGTTGCTGCTAGCTTTCCACAGGGAGGAAACGCCCCGAATTTCCCAGTGATTGGACAATGAAGTAAAGAAGAAACAAGTCGCGTAAGGCGAATATACAATATTTAGTCAAGTAGCTGTCGAACTCACAGAATGAAACTGAACGCAATGCCATTTTTCAGCAAGACCGTATACTCGTAGCATCGTCAGTCCACCGCTCATGGCAAAGGCAGTGAAATTGACAAGAAGAGCGGGGTAGTAGTTGCGCTAAGAAGGATAGCACGCTTTTCTGTACCTCTCTTTGTTTTAACTTTCTGAGCGTGTTTTTAATCCAAACATATCATATCTATATGTTTTTGGAATCAGGAACCGACAAGGAATAAGATGAAAGTGTTTTTAAATTGATTTGGACAATTTAATTTTGATAATAATTTTTATATATTTATTTTTCAGAGCTTGTTTTTAATCCGAATATAACATATTTATATGTTTTTGGAATCAGCAAATGATGGAGAATAAGATAAACGTAAATTTGGATCGTTTTATAAATTTTTATTTTTTTTTACAATTTTCAGATTTTTAATGACCAAAGTCATTAATTAATTTTAAGCCACCAAGCTGAAATGCAATACCGAACCCCGGGCTTCGTCGAAGATTACTTGACCAAAATTTGAACCAATTTGGTTGAAAAATGAGGGCGTGACAGTGCCGCCTCAACTTTCACGAAAAGCCGGATATGACGTCATCAAAGACATTTATCAAAAAAATGAAAAAAAAGTTCGGGGATTTCATACCCAGGAACTCTCATGTCAAATTTCATAAAGATCGGTCCAGTAGTTTAGTCTGAATCGCTCTACACACACACACACACACACACACACACACACACACGCACGCACGCACATACACCACGACCCTCGTTTCGATTCCCCCTCGATGTTAAAATATTTAGTCAAAACTTGACTAAATATAAAAACATCTGATAGATCCCCTGATTTGGAGGAAGCGCGACTTTGTTCCTGCTAGCCTTCCATTGGGGGGAATTGACCCGAATATCCCAGCGATGGGACACAAAAGTAATGAAATAAGAATCAAAACATTTAATAGATCCCTTGACTTAATTTGGAGATGACAAGAAAATATCGGGCGTATTTACGTGATTTGTAAATCGCGGGGCGATTGTTTTACATTTTTACGAATCACGGGTTAACACGCTCGCATATTACGTCTTCTATGCTATTCCTTCTGATTCTTTCTTTATTTGGTGTTTAACGTCGTTTTCAACCACGAAGGTTATATCGCGACGGGATTCCTTCTGATGCAGGTGTCGATCGCATTTACGATCAAAAACAGGAGTTTTTGCGTCAATTACTAAGGGCATTATGCCAAAAAGCGCTGTATGTCAGCAAGGACTTGTTAGTTTGCTTTGAAACTTTCCGAATATTTTGCCTACATACTACATGTAAGCTACTACGGGTAGTACATAGACAAATTGAACGAAATGACATAGGAATTAATGCCTTAATTTGGGTGCGTAATTTGTCGCAATAATTTGTTGCCGAAGGATTTTAATAGATATGCGCGGAGCGGAATGTATATGGCCTTTCTGATTCCTTATTGAAAACATTTAATAGATCCCTTGACTTTGGAGATGACAAGAAAATATCCGGCGCATTTACGTGATTTGTAAATCGCGGGGCGATTGTTTTACATTTTTACAAATCACGGATTCACACGCTCGCATATTTTGTGTTCTATGCTATTCCTTCTGATGCAGGTGTCGATCGTATGTGCGGTCAAAAACGGGAGTTTTTTGCGTTAATTACGAGGGGCATTATGCGAAAAAGCGCTGTATGTCAGCAAGGACTTGTTAGTTTGCTTTGAAACTTTCCGACTATTTTGACTACATACTACATGTACTACGGGTAGTAGCATAGACAAATTGAACAAAATGACATGGGAATTAATGCCTTAATTCGGGTGCGTAATTTGTCGCAATACTTTGTTGGTGAAGTTTGTTTAATTCAACTGGTAAAAGTAGCACAAATGGTAAACATTATTTAGTGTGTGTTATTCATGTGTTATTTTTGTAAAAGAGTAATTCATTCAGTGTTCACAACAGGTGTTTTAAAAATGTGTTTAAAAGTGGAATGTTTACAGTATATACAACAACTTATTCGGAACGATAACCTCGATAAGATCAAACGAATTATGTATTGTTTGCTTGTCATGTGGGTAATCCTTACACGTAACAAACAACAAACAAACCACAAGGTAGTCCACATCGTATGGCCCAGAGAGGTAATAAAAGCTCGGAAAAAATCAGACACTCAGCGAGCTACTTCTGTTCTCCGACAGGGCCTATTTCTCCCACATGAAAGTTAGCTGCAACAGAGTCGCGCTACCCCAAAGTCAAGGAATATATTAGATTTTTCTCTCTCATTACTTTATTGTCCCATCCCAAGGTAGTCCACATCTTATGGCCCAGAGAGGTAATAAAATCTCGGGGAAAAAAATCAGACAGTCAGCGAGCTACTTCTGTTCCCTGACATATGGCCCATCATGGCCTATTGCCTATTTTCGCGGATAGGTGTGATATTGTGAGAGACGGACTGAATGACACTTGACTTAAAGTGTGAAGCGACTAGAACACCAAAAGCGTTTCTGCTTCAAGACAGGCCTTCGCACTTAGGCTGTGTCTGTGACGAGCTGGAAACATAAGTTAAATCAAAGCGTGAAATGTGTTCGATGTATTTTTGATTTCTTCAACATTAATTTTGTTTAAATTGCAGTTTGGGTATAACCGTGGTCCCTCTTATATACTGATAATGGTAATAGTAATCATAAACAAGTCGCGTAAGGCGAAAATACAATATTTAGTCAAGTAGCTGTCGAACTCACAGAATGAAACTAAACGCAATGCCATTTTTCAGCAAGACCGTATACTCGTAGCATCGTCAGTCCACCGCTCATGGCAAAGGCAGTGAAATTGACAAGAAGAGCGGGGTAGTAGTTGCGCTAAGAAAGATAGCACGCTTTTCTGTACCTCTCTTTGTTTTAACTTTCTGAGCGTGTTTTTAATCCAAACATATCATATCTATATGTTTTTGGAATCAGGAACCGACAAGGAATAAGATGAAAGTATTTTTAATTTGATTTGGACAATTTAATTTTGATAATAATTTTTATATATTTATTTTTCAGAGCTTGTTTTTAATCCGAATATAACATATTTATATGTTTTTGGAATCAGCAAATGATGGAGAATAAGATGAACGTTAATTTGGATCGTTTTATACAATTTTTTTTTTCTTTTTTTTCCGATTTTTAATGACCAAAGTCATTAATTAATTTTTAAGCCACCAAGCTGAAATGCAATACCGAAGTCCGGGCTTCGTCGAAGATTACTTGACCAAAATGTCAACCAATTTGGTTGAAAAATGAGGGCGTGACAGTGCCGCCTCAACTTTCACAAAAAGCCGGATATGACGTCATCAAAGACATTTATCAAAAAAATGAAAAAAAAGTTCGGGGATTTCATACCCAGGAACTCTCATGTCAAATTTCATAAAGATCGGTCCAGTAGTTTAGTCTGAATCGCTCTACACACACACACACATGCACACACGCACATACACCACGACCCTCGTTTCGATTCCCCCTCGATGTTAAAATATTTAGTCAAAACTTGACTAAATATAAAAAAGATAAAACAATAATAAAGTTTTGTTATGTATTGCAAATCCTGACATGGTTCTGGGCGTTTCACAAAATTAATGTGTTAACAAAATTACAAAGCAATGTACATAATGAACATTTTAAAACAAAACCATTTTCTCCCTATAAAAATCAACTAGTACTGTGGCATCAGCATTAACAGGGAAAACAAATCTGAAAATTATTAAAAGCACAATCACCTACAAGATGCACATTATAATACATTATTTATCCAGAATCTATCATAATATTGATTGTTTGTTATTATGTGTTTGCGGCTGCCAGTTTCGGTCAAACTAACGTTCACAACCTGTCTTTCACAACCTTTAAACTCATGTTTGTTTTGAATTTTTTTTTTTTAATGACATTGTACTATCTCTACATCACCAATAAATAAAATTCATACACTACCATCTCGTTATACCGACTGCTAAACGTACCAGGCGGGCGGGACGGCTCTGAGTTAGCCGAATGCAATCACGTTGTCTTCTGCGCTTGAGCGCACCCCATACACACCTCTTGACATACTCTTGAAAGCGATAAGACACCACCCGAGTAGCCAACGGCGGCTTTCTTTAATTGCGATAACAACTCGTTTCAAACTGTCGTTAAAGACAGGTCCAACTACACTTACTTGTAAGATGTTACATTATGGAGGTCAAAATGGCCAATTTTCTGTAGTTTTCGGGGGAGAAATCTATCCTGTTACTGTATTAAAAAAGAAGCTTAAATTTGTCAGCACATTATTTTATTTTAGTACCAGTTCAGTGCCTCATATGGCTTTTTGACCAATCAGGACGGATTCTAGGTGACCCTCTAAATGTTATAACGTTCAAGCAGGGACCCTTTTTGTTTATCAAGCAAAACATTGACAAGACAAAGTACAAATTTAAATCAACAATACCAACGTGATTTATTCTAAAGAATGACACTTCAAATGCTGCGAGATAATACTCTCTTTATCTAAAAAAAAAAGTACAGAAAAGCTAGTTTTGTCGGTGGGTGCTTCACGGAATAGCAAAGCACCGCCCATCCTCTGAGTGTGCAATGCCGACCCGCTCACTTGGAATCTAAATGATCAAAGTTCGAAAAAATCTAGTGAAATTGCGTCACTCGCTTTACGTCAAATGTATCTTTACAGCATTTCCCATCGTCTGGAGTCGGTTCTAAATCTCTCTCTCTCTCTCTCTCTCTCTCTCTCTCTCTCTCTCTCTCTCTCTCTCTCTCTCCTCTCTTCTCTCTCTCTCTCTCTCCTCTCTACCTCTCTCTCTCTCTCTCCCCTCTCTCCCCCTCTCTCTTTTTCTCTCTCTCCCCTCTATCTCACTATTCTCTTTCTTTCTCTCTTTCTATCATCATCATCATCATCATCATCATCATCATCATCATCATCATCATCATCATCATCATCATTTTTATATTTAGTCAAGTTTTGACTAAATATTTTAACATCGAGGGGGAATCGAAACGAGGGTCGTGGTGTATGTGCGTGTGTGCGTGTGTGCGTGTGTGCGTGTGTGTGTGTGTCTGTGTGTGTGTGTAGAGCGATTCAGACCAAACTACTGGACCGATCTTTATGAAATTTGACAGGAAAGTTCCTGGGTATGAAATCACCGAACGTTTGTTTTCATTTTTTTGATAAATGTCTTTGATGACGTCATATCCGCTTTTCGTGAAAGTTGAGGCGGCACTGTCACGCCCTCATTTTTCAACCAAATTGGTTGAAATTTTGGTCAAGTAATCTTCGACGAAGCCCGGACTTCGGTATTGCATTTCAGCGTGGTGGCTTAAAAATTAATTAATGACTTTGGTCATTAAAAATCTGAAAATTGTAAAAAAAATATTTCTTTTATAAAACGATCCAAATTTACGTTCATCTTATTCTCCATCATTTGCTGATTCCAAAAAACATATAAATATGTTATATTTGGATTAAAAACAAGCTCTGAAAATTAAATATATAAAAATTATTTTCAAAATTAAATTGTCGAAATCAATTTAAAAACACTTTCATCTTATTCCTTGTTGGTTCCTGATTCCAAAAACATATAGATATGATATGTTTGGATTAAAACACGCTCACAAAGTTAAAAACAAAGAGAGGTACAGAAAAGCGTGCTATCCTTCTTAGCGCAACTACTACCCCGCTCTTCTTGTCAATTTCACTGCCTTTGCCATGAGCGGTGGACTGACGATGCTACGAGTATACGGTCTTGCTGAAAAATGGCAGCTACTTGACTAAATATTGTATTTTCGCCTTACGCGACTTGTTCTTTTCTTATCTTGCTCCTCTTACAGTATCACGGTAAATGTTCCCAAATAGATCCTAGTTACCTCAGAGGACGTTAATCCCCAAAGTCAGCCAGTCAGTCAGTCATTAAAGGCAAAAGCGAGGTAACGCACAACTGGGTCCGACCAGTAAAGCCGTCGCTGCCTGTGTGACAACCACCATAAAAATCTACCACAGCGGGAAACTTTCAAGTTAAGTATTTTCAACCATCATGTGCCCGCATTCAACTTTACAATCAAAGGATGTCTGTTGAGATAATCGAATGGATCAAAACTTTGAAACCTGCGCGCATATTCTAAGCCGACTAACACATAATTGTTAAGGACATCATAAAATGGTTCTCGGTGAAAACTTGACCGAGGGCCATTTTACGACGTCCTTGACTCGAGTGTGTGACGTATACTCTTATGCTCTGCTTCTTGGGCAAGGTAAAGAACACCGAAAATATTTCAATGCCGTTCTCGAGCTACGCTGACTTTTACAAAGGGTACAGCTGACACGGCTTACGTAATCTGGTTTCCTGGTCATTTGTGTGAAAAATCTGTCCGACAAAGAAGAAGAAGAAGAAGTGCGCGCAGAGAGAGAGAGAGAGAGAGAGAGAGAGAGAGAGAGAGAGAGAGAGAGAGACAGAGACAGACAGACAGACAGACAGACAGACAGACAGACTTTCCGCACTCGTTAAAATGTCAGTCGATACTGGAATGAATGTTGAAACATTGTAAACCTAAAAAAAAAAAAAAAAATAATATTAAAATTAAACATTCATACAAGTTACTATCTGTGACAAGAACGCATAAGAAG
>NC_090250.1:9410461-9439770 GCF_037325665.1 Littorina saxatilis | reverse complement strand
AAAAGCAGAGACATGGTGCAGAAAAAAAGGAAAAAGGAAAAGGGAAAGTCCTACCATTCAAAACCGTGCCCTTCAATTATCTCTGCTTTGATCAGATCAGAAAAAGAGGACAAGAGAAGGTCACAGCACAAAGGTCTTTCATCCTTAATACGGACAGGATTAATTCAGGTTTTTTTCATGAGCAGTCAAATGGGTGCGGCGCTAATAAATACTGATATAGCACGCTAGGCGTTGGGGGGAGGGGGCGGGGGGGATGGTCGGTACGAGAGTGCAGAGTTTGACAATTGTACAGTAATCTAAATAACGAAGTGACTGTGGTGAGATGAACAAAGTTGAACAACAAAAGAATTCTGTACTCACCGATACAAGGACAGCACAATAATACGAATGTTCGCTTATAAAAGCTTCATCAGGTAACAACAAGTCGCGTAAGGCGAAATTACTACATTTAGTCAAACTCACAGAATGAAACTGAACGCACTGCATCGTTTCACCAAGACCGCATACTCGTAGTTTCGTCAGTCCACCGCTCGTGGCAAAGGCAGTGAAATCGACAAGCCAGGAATAGTGCGGTAATGGTCGCGCTGAGCGGGATAGCACGCTTTTCTGTACCTCTCTTCGTTTTAACTTTCTGAGCGTGTTTTTAATCCAAACATATCATATCTATATGTTTTTGGAATCGGGAACCGACAAGGAATAAGGTGAAATTGTTTTTAAATCGATTTCGGAAATTTAATTTTAATCATGATTTTTATATCTTTAATTTTCAGAGCTTGTTTTTAATCCAAATATAACATATTTATATGTTTTTGGAATCGGAAAATGATGAAGAATAAGATGAACGTAATTTTGGATCGTTTTGTAAAAAAATAATTTTGATTACAATTTTCAGATTTTTAATGACCAAAGTGACTTATTAATTTGTAAGCTTCCAAGCTGAAATGCAATACCAAAGTCCGGCCTTTGTCGAAGATTGCTTGGCCAAAATTGTAATCAATTTTATTGAAAAATGAGGGTGTGACAGTGCCGCCTCAACTTTTACAAAAAGCCGGATATGACGTCATCAAAGACATTAATCAAAAAAAGGAAAAAAAGTGTGGAGATATTTTACCCAGGAACTCTCATGTAAAATTTCATAAAGATCGGTTCAGTAGTTTAGTCTGAATCGCTCTACACACGCACACACACACACACACACACGCACACACACACACACACACACACACACACACACACACACACACGCGCGTACACACACACACACACACACACACACACACACACACACACACACACACACGCGCGTACACACACACACACACACACACACACAGACAGACACACACACGCACATACACCACGACCCTCGTTTCGATTCCCCCTCGATGTTAAAACATTTAGTCAAGTTTTGACTAAATGTAAAAACAAAGGACAACAAAAAGCCAAAGCAACACTGACGGAACGAACACGGACACGGTTGGAAAAGAAGATGGAGGTATATAAGGCTTTGGGATAATCCCTTCCTCTCTCCTAAGCTGTGACACATGGGCCTTACTGAGGAGGTTGACAAAGAGATATCAAGTGTGGCTGCTTTATCAATGCATTTTACTTTTTTTTTTTTAATAAGGGTGGCGGAGATGTGAAGAGCAGATCAAATCCCAATTTTATGTTTAAGCATTGCATCCGCAAACAAGAATAAAGGTAGTGGAAAATGATGATGATGAGGAGAAGGATGAGGAGGAGGAGGAGGAGGACGACAACAACGACGACAAAGACGACGAAGAAGGCAATGATGATGACAACGTAGATGGCAAAAAAAAAAAAAAACCAAAAAAAACGTACACAAAAGTTGAAAGATAAACACAGTAATAAAGAACACAGAAGAGATGGGTACCAAAAAGATTAATATAATACCTGAATATGAACGAACAAAACCAAACAAAAAAAAGAAAATATGGAAACTAACAACAAACAAGTCGCGTAAGGTGAAATAACAACGTTTAGTCAAGCTGTCGAACTCACAGAATGAAACTGAACGCACTGCTCTTTTCACCAAGACCACATACTCGTAGTTTCGTCAGTCCACCGCTCGTGGCAAAGGCAGTGAAATCGACAAGCCATGCAGAATAGTGCGGTAGTGTTCGCTCTGAGCAGGAGAACACGCTTTTCTGTATGTCTGTTCTTTTTAGCTTACTGAGTTTGTTTTTAATCCAAACATATCATATCTATATGTTTTTGGAATCAGGGACCGACAAGAAATAAGACGAAATTGTTTTTAAATCGATTACGGAAAATTAATTTTTAATCATAATTTTCATATTTTTAATTTTCAGAGCTTGTTTGTAATCCAAATATAACATATGTATATGTTTTTGGAATCAGAAAATGACGGAGAATAAGATGAAATTATTTTTGGATCGTTTAATGAAAAAATAATTTTAATTACAAGTTTCCGATTTTTAATTTTGTTTGTTTGTTTAACGCCCAGCCGACCACGAAGGGCCATATCAGGGCGGTGCTGCTTTGACATATAACGTGCGCCACACACAAGACAGAAGTCGCAGCACAGGCTTCATGTCTCACCCAGTCACATTATTCTGACACCGGACCAACCAGTCCTAGCACTAACCCCATAATGCCAGACGCCAGGCGGAGCAGCCACTAGATTACCAATTTTAAAGTCTTAGGTATGACCCGGCCGGGGTTCGAACCCACGACCTTCCGATCACGGGGCGGACGTTTTACCACTAGGCCAACCGTGCCGGTCCGATTTTTAATGACCAAACTCATTCATTAGTTTTTAAGCCACGAAGCTGAAATGCAATACCAAAGTCTGGCCTTCGTCGAAGATTGCTTGGCCAAAATTTCAATCACTTTGATTGAAAAATGAGGGAGCTTTTTTCTTTTTTTTGATAAATACTTTTGATGACGTCATATCCGGCTTTTTGTAAAAGTTGAGGCGGCACTGTCACAGTCTCATTTTTCAATCAAATTGATTGACATTTTTGTAAAGCAATCTTCGACAAAGCAATCTTCGCTGCCCTACACGCCACCAGGCGTGAAAGGCAGTAAGTAAGTAATCTTCGACAAAGGCCGGACTTCGGTATTGCATTTCAGCTTGGTGGCTTAAAAATTAATTAATGACTTTGGTCATTAAAAATCTGAAAATTGTAATATTTTTTTGTTTTATATATAAAACGATCCAAGTTTACGTTCATCTTACTCTACATTATTTCGTGATTCCAAAAACATATAAATATGTCATATTTGGATTAAAAACAAGCTCTGAAAATTAAAAATATAAAAATTATGATCAAAATTAAATTTCCGAAATCGATTTAAAAAAAATTCATCTTATTCCTTGTCAGTTCTTGATTCCAAAAACATATAGATATGATATGTTTGGATTAAAAACACGCTCAGAAAGTTAAAACGAAGATAGGTACAGAAAAGCGTGCTATGCAGCACAGCGAAACCACTATACTACCGCGCTGAACAGGCTCGTCAGTTTCACTCCGTTATGCACAAGCGGCAGACTACGGTCATTGTGAAAAAATGCAGTGCGTTCAGTTTCATTCTGTGAGTTCCACAGCTTGACTAAATGTAGTAATTTCGCCCTACGCGACTTGTTTAAATTGTATTTCCTTCTCCCCCTCTTTCCTTATCGAGTTTCTTCTTTATTCCTCATTTTTACATTTAGTCAAGTTTTTCATTCTTTCTTTCTTTCTTTTTTTCTTTCTTTCTTTCTGTCTTTCTTTCTTTCTTTCTTTCTTTCCTTCTTTGTTTATTTGTTCCCCCTTTCTGTTGCACATACATTATCAGTATTATAATAACTTCAAATACATTCACAGACAGAAAAATTATCCGCACTTTTTTCAAAACTTAGTGCACGCATGTCTCAACATTTGTTTGTCTCTTGTTAGCTCGTATTAACTCAAGGCAGAAATGAATAATTCATCTTTTGTCACGAAAAGCATATGTATGTCACACAATGTTCACGTAACATGCAGCCCACACCCAAATATATTCTCTCAAATTGTCTCATGCGTTCATCAAGGTTTTTTTTTGGTGCTTTTTGTCACGCTTATAAAATGAAACCTCAAAATGCTCGCGAACCAGGTGCATATTCTTAGCACATGCCGACGATAAGTCTCAAGTAAATCTCGCCGAAATCTTGAGACAAGAACAGAATTGTCCACCGGCCCATAATTCCTAGCGGAGATGTCACCCGCCGGACGTGACATCAAAGCCAGATGAGTCGACAACGAGGCTAAACCGATGTGACATCGAGGCTCAAGATGGCCGACCCTGTCACCTGCGTGTCCCCCGCCTGTCATCATAATGTTTTATGTACCCGTCCTTCTGTTTCCTCCTCCTGTCTTGTCCCGCCTCCTTGCGGTGTATTTTACATGGGGGGGGGGGGGGGTCGACAAAGAGAGAGAGAGAGTTGAGAGAGAGGGGGGGGTAAAAATAGAGAGAGGCAGAGGGGAAATTAGAAAGAGAGAGTGACGTGGGGGGGGGGGGGAGTTTGGGGGGGGGTTAGGGCTATAGGGGGCGGAAAAAAGACAGAGAGAATAAGAAAGAGAAGGAGAGAGAAAGAGAGAGAGAGAGAGAGAGAGAGAGAGTGTGTGTGAGTGTAAGTGTGAGTGTGTGTGTGTGTGTGTGTGTGTGCGTGCGTGCGTGTGTGTGTGTGTGTGTGTGTGTCTCTCTCTCTCTCTCTCTCTCTCTCTCTCTGTCTCTCTCTCTCTCTCTTCTTTACTGCGGACAAATACTTAGAAAGTCGTCTCTTGTGATGAAAATTGTACTACAGGAATTTAAGCGCATGCAGCCAAATAAAAGAGCTTCCTCGGTCAGTCTTGAATTCGGACGGCAAATGCTCTGAGTCAGAGTCATGCACATTGCAACTGGATCCCATTTCCGTTCATTGCTCTTCCCATCCCTTATCCCAGTCACTCAGAAATGTGATTGTTTTGAGGTTGGTGAACACACATGATGTTAGTTTCAATCTTCAGATTCGCAGGAAAGCATTCTGAGTCAGGGCCATAGCGTACATTTTGGTAGTACTGACGCACAGTTCACGTGTTCAACTGGACAAATACTTAGAAAGGTGTCTCTTGGACAGGAAGTTAAGCCCAGCCACAGAGCTTCCTCAGCCAGTGTTGAATTTGAACGGCAAGTGCTCTGAGTCAGGGTCATATTCACATGCACATCGCAACTGGATCCGATTTCCGTTCATTTCTCTCAAACCCCACCCTTCTGTCTCTGTCTCTCTCTTCTCTCTCTTTGTCTCTCGCTCTTTTTTTTCTCTCTCTCTCTCTCAGTTCTCTCTCGTTTTCTCTCTTTTTATCTCCCTCTTTCTTTCTTTCCTTTTTGTCTCTCTCTCTCTCTTTCTCTCACTCTCTCTCTTTCTCTCTCTCTTTCTCTCACTCTCTCTCTCTTTCTCTCACTCTCTCTCTTTCTCTCTCTCCTTTGCTCTTCTTTCTCCTTCTCTCTCTTGTTCTTTTTCTCTTTCATTCTTTCCCTCTTTCTATCTCTTTCTCTCTTTCGTTCTCTTTCACTCTCTTTATTTCTCTCTCTCTCTTTCTCTCTCTCTCTCTCTGTCTCTCTTTCTCTCTGTCTCTCTCTGTCTCTCTGTGTCTGTCTCTCTGTGTCTGTCTCTCTTTCTCTCTCTCTGTCTCTCTCTCTGTCTCTCTCTCTCTCTGTCTGTCTGTCTGTCTCTCTCTCTCTCTCTCTCTCTCTCTCTCTCTCTCTCTCTCTCTCTCTCTCTCTCTCTCTCTCTCTCTCTCTCTCTTCCCACCCACTCGTTGACAGGAAAAACAACCTGGCAAGCGTTACGAAGGACAGTTGGGGAGAGCCTCGCACAATGTCTCTGCCAAAGACTCCCCCCAAACAAGCACCACATTTGAAGGGTCCATTTTCTGCCAGAACATGTCCACAATTTCCTGTCCAGACCTTTTGCGCCCCTTCTAGGCGACCTCCCCATTTTCCCAAGGAGCTTTGTTTGGACAGCGGAAACCAATGAAGGATGTAACGAAGCAGCCAAATATTGTGCCGGCCACTCAAAAACAGAAACACGCGGTCTCAACAGACCTCGTGGGACGTCTTTTCGTTCTGCACCTTGATTCGCGGGAGGAATTCTTCCACGACTGTATCAAAGATATTCCTGGCTATCTTTGACTGAATCAGTCTCTTCCTCGGCTTTTTTATTTTATTTTTTTACTTCTTCTTCTCTCTGCTTTCTGGCTTCCCTTTAGAAAGCTGCAGTGTTTTACCAGCACACGTGGTGCGCACGTGCGTGAGTGTTTCTGGAGTTTTTTTTCTGTTGTCCTAATTAGATTTTCTGTGACAGTTCGGGTTTCCATGCTGTGTCTCATCTGGAAACGTGACGGTTTAATATTAGAAAGAAATGTGACGAGGGTTGTGAAGAAAGGAGTGTGTTGGATTCACTGATACTATTGTTTTGTCGTCTCGGTAATTTGTAAAGCATATGTGCAGCATTTCTTATTCACACTTTTTTTCTCTCTTTCATCTTTTCCTTTCATCAAAAAAAAAAAGACAAAAAAAGCCGTGCATGTGTTATCACTAAATTAGTCTTTTGGGGTGTTATTCTCATTCTTTCGCCCCCCCCCCCAATTTTTTGTTGGTGTACCCCACCTAGCTTCCCACCCGCTCCCTGCTTTGGTTTAAACAAGATTTTATTAAAGAAATACAGGGTGGCATGTAGATGCGATACAGACATTTGTGACCACACAACAAGCTAAGCTTTCCGCAACCCACCCGCACCCCCTCTCCACCCAGCCTCTTGCACCCCCGCCCCTACTATCTTCACCTTGCTCTATCTTTTCTCTTTCTTCTTCTTCCTCTTCTTGAAAACGTTTTGCTGGATCTTCATTAATTAGCAGTCAAACCTTCGTCATTATATAAGCTGACATTTTTTTTTTTTTTGGGGGGGGGGGGGGGCAGGTTTTTTAAAGTTGAAAAACAAGTTTCTCCACTCTTGACACAGTCAGCTCTCAAGTCAACGTGACACACAGGGAACACAGTCAGAAGAACAATAATTTTTCCGGTGTGTCACACACACAGCTCGAGGGTTGGGTCCCCTTGATGGATGTGACGTAGTGTCATGGCCTCTTTTTGCCCAAGGCGGCGTGGCGGAGTGGTTTGACACCCTAACATCTTGGGAAGAGAGCAGTGGTCTCGGCTAATTTAGCACTTGAGGGGACACTTTGATGATGACGTTATAAAGAACAAAAGCTACAATGATTGATTAGCATGTGTCTGTTTACGAATACAAAAAAAAAAAAAAGACAAATCATTCAAAAAACAGCGGAGGACTGATCTGAATTAGTTTAACAAAACACAGACAAAAAATAGACAGATAAATAAATAAGTAAATAGATAAATCAAATAGAATTCAAGAAAGGCATTCTTCCTTCGGACAGATTGCACGCACAAGACTTTTTTGTTTAAAAGGCAAAATTTTGACCGGATTTTTCAATTGTTATCCCGTCTCAAATCTGAGTTTGTGACGTTGTGTTCTTTGTTTCCCTCTCTCTCTCTCTCTCTTTCCTTATAGTGTCAGGATGCAAAAGACTTAAAACTTGTTGTTGTTGTTTTTGTTGTTGTTGTTGTTGTTGTTTTTGTTGTTGTTGTTGTTGTTGTTGTTGTTGTTGTTGTTGTTGTTGTTGTTGCTGCTGCTGGTACGTATACCACGTACTGTGGCTGTTGACTAGTGATAGCTAGAGGGCCATCTTTGTTGTCGGATACCCAAAACAGCGCGGTCACGACGGTGTCCCTGTCACGTATAATGAATGTGTGTCAGCTCGTGACAGTAAGTGTGTTGCTGGGAAGCATGTCTACTTTCTCGTCTCCGCAAGGAGGAGAGTGAAACGAAGCGAAGAGGAAGGGATGAAATCAAAATGGCGGCCAAATCTTGGGTGATCGTGATTGTCGGGATCGGAGCTGGATTCTTGCTGTTAGATACAGGTAAGACGAGTTTGGATTTAATTGTAATTAAAGTCAATGAATTTTGATGTGTTTTTCTAAAGTATGAGTATAAAACTGTTGGTGTTATGTTCAGTGCTACAATCAATTCCAAAGCCGCGTACGTGTTTGTCACGATATATATGCAGCTATGGGAGGACGTCAGCCAGGCGTCAGCCAACATTAACTTCAGACTGAATGTTTCGCCGTCAATTTCAAGCGGTACAATTATTTTGAGGGAGAAAAGCATGTCAAGATCTTGCAACTGAAACAGATTTGTGATGCAATTCGATCGATTTTACCCCAAATTCGATTTATTCGAAAACTCACCAAGTGGTTACGTCCCTTGAATAAAAAAAAGAACGATTTTGCTTTGACTCTACTTTCAAAGTCAAAATACAATTTTCCGTCACAAATTAGACTCCATGAGTGGAATACATGGTCTAAAGTGCGATCAGCATCACTTTGAGGGAAGGGGGGATAGTCAGTAGTGAGTTTATGTGAGATAAACAAAGCCGGCTGACGTCCTCCCTGTAGCTGCATGTTTTGGCACGCTCATGGTTGTAAGTGACGTATATTGTTTTGATTGTGTATATAGCGGGGAACTTTACAACGAAAAGTCTGTCATAAGCCGTTTTTACACATAGTGAAATGTAGTGTGCAGATCGTGTGAATATCATACATTGGATATATATATATATACGTACACCGTTGTAAGATGCAAAATGAGTGTCTAATGTTTGAAAGCAGTATGGCCTCAAACACATAATCATGGAGTCGACGCACGTGCGAGGATATGTATGTGTGGGAGGGGGGGGGGGGCGCGGGAGATGGAAGCTTGCTGTATGTTATGTAATGTATATATTGTGTGTGATACGTGGAAATGTGATACTATTTATTTGCATGTATGATACAGGTACAAATGTGATAATTGTAGGCTTATACTAGTGATTACTGTGTGTGATACATGAAATGTGATATGAATGCTGTTTTTATATGTTATACTCTTACTTTCTCCCAAGCGCAAGACAAATTCTTCTATGAAAATTGAAGCCAATAAAATTTGAGTTGAGTTGAGTTGAGTTGAGTTGACAGTGAGTGTCAGTGTTCCGCCTCCAGTGCTGGCGAGGAAACTCAATTATCTCTAAATAGCGGTGATTTTTTAAGAACCGTGTAAACTTCTTTGCCAAAGTCTTGTTTTTCAATTATTTTGTCCATTTTTCTTTTGCCCCATGCTAACAGTAATTAGTGAAGCACTATAAAAGACAAATTGTCTGCAAAACATAAACTTGCTTATGAGTTATTTTAATTGACTATGCTCAGCTTGTATTAATTGCTGGCACACCAAATGACCTCTGAGCCGCATCTTGTTATTCAATTATCGGTTTTTGTTATTTTCAAGCTCTGCGTCTCTCTCTCTCTCTCTCTCTCTCTCTCTCTCTCTCTCTCTCTCTCTCTCTCTCTCTCTCTCTCTCTCTCTCTCTCTCTCTCTCTCTCTCCCTCTTTATCCCTTTCTCTCTCTGTCTCTCCCTCTCTCTGTCTCTGTCTCTCAGTGTCTCTCTCTCTCTCCGTCTCTCTCTCTCCATCTCTCTCTCTCTCTCTCTCGCTCTCTCGCTCTCTCTCTTGTCTCTTTCTCTGTCTCTGTGTGCCTGTGTGTCTGTATGTCTGTGTGTCAGTCTGTATGTCTGTCTGTCTGTCTGTCTCTCTCTGTGTCTCTCTGTCTCTGTCTCTGTCTCTCTCTCTCTCTATCTCTCTCTCTCTCTCTCTCTCTCTCTCTCTCTCTCTCTCTCTCTCTCTGTCTCTCTGTCTCTGTCTCTCTCTAGCTCTCTGTCTGTCTCTGTCTCTGTCTCTCTCTTGTCTATCTCGCTATGTCTCTGTCTCTCTCTAGCTCTCTCTGTCTCTCTGTCTCTGTCTCTCTCTGTATCTCTCTCTCCCCTCTCTCTGTCTCTGTCTCTCTCTAGCTATTTCTGTCTCTCTGTCTCTCTGTCTCTGTCTCTGTCTCTCTCTCTCTCTTCCCCCCCTCTCTCTCTCTATCTCGCTATGTCTCTGTCTCTCTCTAGCTCTCTGTCTCTGTCTCTCTCTGTATCTCTCTCCCCTCTCTCTGTCTCTGTCTCTATCTCTCTCTCGCTATGTCTCTGTCTCTCTCTAGCTATTTCTGTCTCTCTGTCTCTGTCTCTGTCTCTCTCTCTCTCTCTTCCCCCCCTCTCTCTCTCTGTCTATCTCGCTATGTCTCTGTCTCTCTCTCGCTCTCTCTCTCTGTCTCTGTCTCTCTATCTCTCTGTCTCTGTCTCTCTCTCTCTCTGTGCCTATCTCGCTATGTCTCTGTCTCTCTCTAGCTCTCTCTCTCTCGCTCTCTCTCTCTCGCGCGAGCATGTGTGTGTGTATATATGTGTGTGTGTGTGTGTGTGTGTGTGTGTGTGTGTGTGCATGTGTGTGTGCATGTGTGTGTGCATGCATGTGTGCAAATGTGTTTGTGTGAATGTGTGTGAATGTGTTTGTGTGAGTGTGTGTGTGTGTGTGTGTGTGTGTGTGAGTTTATGTGTGCATGTGTGTGTGTATACGTGGGTGTGGATGTGTGTGTGTGTATGTGCGCAGTCTTTGCTTTCGTTTACAATTATTCTCTGTATATGTTCCAAGGACAGGTTGGAAGATTAGGCTAAGCCTAAAACCTTTATCCTTATGTAATAAAGTTCTGAGTTCTGAGTTCTGTCTCTGTCTCTGTCTCTCTCTCTCTCTCTCTCTCTCTCTCTCTCTCTCTCTCTCTCTCTCTCTCTCTCTCTCTCTCTCTCTCTCCTTCTCCCTGCCTAAACCTAAGAGCCACCACATATCACCACTTACACCGTAACATGAAGCTATTCTCCCAATCCAAGACCTTGTTTGTCAATTATCAGTTGCCAGCTGAGATGGAAAATGCACGCTGTTTGACAATCGTGCTAGCTAAGTTAAATTGTCCCTGAAAATACATCTTGTCAAGCAATTATCTCCCTCCGTGCCTTTTTCTGTTTTTCTGTCTTTCTTTCTCTCTGTCTATGTCTCTGTCTCTCTCTGTCTCTCTCTCTGTCTCTCTCTCTCTCTCTCTCTGTCTGTGTGTGTCTCTCTCTCCCCCTCTTTCTCTTGCTCTCTCTCTCTCTCTTTCTCTCAGTCTCTCTCTCTCTCTCTCTCTCTCTCTCTCTAAACAATAAACAATTTGTCTTGACTTGTCTTGCCTCTCTCTCTGTCTCTCTCTCTCTCTCGCTCTCTCTCTCTCTCTCTCTCTCTCTCTCTCTCCGATCAGTCTCTCTTTCTCTCGCTCTCCCTCTCTCTCTCTCTGTGCCTATATCTGTCTTTGTCTCTGTCCCCCTTTCGTTCTCTCTATCTCGTCTCGTATGTGTCTCTGCCTCTCTCGTTCTCTCTCTCTCTGTATTCATTTCCCTCTCTTTCTATCGTCTGTCTCTCTCTTTGTCTGTCTCTGGCACTATTTCTCTCGTCCCATTCCAACGCTCACTCGCTTGCTCTTTCCTACCTTAACCCCCCCTCTCCTTTCCATTTTATTTCTCCCTCTCTTTTGCCGGGTCAATTCACGTGCAGATTGTAACGACCAACCCTTTCCTGAAAAAAAACAAGACCTTGTTTATTAATTATCAGCGGTGAGGAAGAAACGCCTTGCTTTGTCGATAACTATTATTGCAGGTGTGGCAATGAAAGGCTTCAACTGCAGTTCGGTGCATCAAGCATTTAAGATGTTTCATGTTACCCCCCCCCCACCCCCACCCCACCCCCTCCTACAACCGCATCCACCCCAAAACTCACCGCCACATGTCTTCCCCCCCCCCCCACACACACACACAAAAAAGAAGTTTTCATGTACCATTCGGGACTTCACATATGTCGACCGTTACGTCCATGCCAAATCCTGACACAACTTCCCAACTCGACCCCCCCCCCCCCCCTATATCCAACCCCTCTCCCCTACCTAAAACAAAGCAAGACCCCGTTAATCAATTATAAGTCGCGATGGAGTAACGCTGGATGATTATCGTAGCAGGTGTGGCCATCAATTGTTCCAACTGCAATTCTGCACATCAATCATTTAAGATGTTACATGTCTGTTACCCTCCCCTATTCTTTCTGCATACCCCTGCACAATCGCGATGGATAAACGCCTGGCTTTATGGTTATCACACACAATTATCATTGCAGGTGTGGCCATCAAATGTTTCCAACTGCAATTCTGCACATCAAGAATTTTAGATGTTATATGTCTGTTACCCTCCCGTATATCCCTCCTGCATACCCCCACCCCCCTCTCTCCCACCTATCCCCCGCACAGTCGCGATGGAGAAACGCCTGGTTCATGGTAATTATCACACACAATGATCATTGCAGGTGTGGCCATCAAATGTTTCAACTGCAATTCTGCGCATCAAGAATTCTAGATGTTATAATGTCTGTTACCCTCCCGTATCCCCCCTCTCCCACATATCCCCCGCACAGTCGCGATGGAGAAACGCCTGGTTCATGGTAATTATCACACACAATGATCATTGCAGGTGTGGCCATCAAATGTTTCAACTGCAATTCTGCGCATCAAGAATTCTAGATGTTATAATGTCTGTTACCCTCCCGTATCCCCCCTCTCCCACATATCCCCCGCACAGTCGCGATGGAGAAACGCCTGGTTCATGGTAATTATCACACACAATTATCATTGCAGGTGTGGCCATCAAATGTTTCAACTGCAATTCTGCGCATCAGGCGGACTGCGCTGATTGGTTCGACAACGTGACGCAACATCTGGTGGAGTGCTTCTCCTGGCAGACCAAGTGCAGGAAAATTGTGCAAGAAGGTAAAGCTTGTCCTAAATTGAGCCCGAAGTCGACTTCGCGAAGTCTTGTTGCCAAAAATTAGGTGTCAAAGCTTCGTGCAGCCAGCTTTCTGATTGGCTCACGAAGTGTAGCCTATGCGATGCTAACTTTTGTCTGTCTGTGCGTGCGTGCGTATGTATGTCTGTATGTATGTCTGTGGTAGAAACTTTAACATTTGAAGACGTCATATTACATTGACGTCACATTATGACGTACGAGGGTTAGACGTCACGCGATGGAATTACTGAAAGTCTCGGTGATTGTTATTTTGAGCGGGCCGAGACTATTTGGCAGTCGTGTCCATGTAAGTAGGCTACATGCAGACAGACAGATCTAGATCTAGTGTCTCGCTTTCTTGCACAGTTTCACCTATGCTCTTTCTGTGTGTGTGTGTGTGTGTGTGTGTGTGTGTGTGTGTGTGTGTGTGTGTGTGTGTGTGTGTGCGTGTGTGTGTGTGTGTGTGTGTGTGTGTGTGTGTGTGTGTGTGTACTGTGTGTGTGTGTGTGTGACGGAGTGATTGAGTTTGTGTTACTGTTTGTCGATTTCTTACGTGAGCCTTGAAGGCTTCGCCTCTTGTTTTGACTTCGTGAAGTCGACTTCCACCAATAAATGTGAGGCTTTAGGCCTGTCCTTTACTGGAAAAAGTCGACTACTCGAAGGATACATCGCGTAGCTGGCCGCAGTAAGCTTTACTGGAAAAAGTCGACTACTCGAAGGATACATCGCGTAGCTGGCCGCAGTAAGCTTTACTGGAAAAAGTCGACTACTCGAAGGATACATCGCGTAGCTGGCCGCAGTAAGCTTAACTGGAAAAAGTCGACTTCTCAAAGGATACATCGCGTAGCTGGCCGCAGTAAGGTTTACTGGAAAAAGTCGACTTCTCAAAGGATACATCGCGTAGCTGGCCGCAGTAAGCTTTACTGGAAAAAGTCGACTACTCGAAGGATACATCGCGTAGCTGGCCGCAGTAAGCTTTACTGGAAAAAGTCGACTACTCGAAGGATACATCGCGTAGCTGGCCGCAGTAAGCTTAACTGGAAAAAGTCGACTACTCGAAGGATACATCGCGTAGCTGGCCGCAGTAAGCTTAACTGGAAAAAGTCGACTACTCGAAGGATACATCGCGTAGCTGGCCGCAGTAAGCTTTACTGGAAAAAGTCGACTACTCGAAGGATACATCGCGCGCGTAGCTGGCCGCAGTAAGCTTTACTGGAAAAAAAGTCGACTACTCGAAGGATACATCGCGTAGCTGGCCGCAGTAAGCTTTACTGGAAAAAGTCGACTACTCGAAGGATACATCGCGTAGCTGGCCGCAGTAAGCTTTACTGGAAAAAGTCGACTACTCGAAGGATACATCGCGTAGCTGGCCGCAGTAAGCTTTACTGGAAAAAGTCGACTACTCGAAGGATACATCGCGTAGCTGGCCGCAGTAAGCTTTACTGGAAAAAGTCGACTACTCGAAGGATACATCGCGTAGCTGGCCGCAGTAAGCTTTACTGGAAAAAGTCGACTACTCGAAGGATACATCGCGTAGCTGGCCGCAGTAAGCTTTACTGGAAAAAGTCGACTACTCGAAGGATACATCGCGTAGCTGGCCGCAGTAAGCTTAACTGGAAAAAGTCGACTACTCGAAGGATACATCGCGTAGCTGGCCGCAGTAAGCTTTACCTGCGGTTTCCGGTAATACGATTTCGCGAGGACGTCGACTACGGGCTCAGTTAAACACGGGTTTAAAAGATTGTCCTTAATGGAGCCCGAAGGCGACTTCGCGAAGTCTTGTTGCCGAAAATGTAGTGTCAAAGCTTCGTGCATCCTGCTTCCTGATGTGGACATCGCGAAGTCGATTTTGACCAATACATGTAAGGCTTTTGGGTGCAGGAGTGCGGGAAATCGACGAAGAAGCTCGGACGTACAATTCTGCCTTTGTTATGATGTCGTGTTGGTTTAAGAATGTGGCTGGCTGGCTGGCTGGCTGGTAGTTTATTTTGTAGGTTGTGTGTCAGTATGTCTGTGTGTATGTTTGTTTGTGTGTATGTCTCTGTTTATGTTCATCCATCGTCCTGTCTCCCCAATCCGGCAATCGTCTGTATACTGTCTCTGTCTCCCCAATCCGGCAATCGTCTGTATACTGTCTCTGTCTCCCCAATCCGGCAATCGTCTGTATACTGTCTCTGTCTCCCCAATCCGGCAATCGTCTGTATACTGTCTCTGTCTCCCCAATCCGGCAATCGTCTGTATACTGTCTCTGTCTCCCCAATCCGGCAATCGTCTGTATACTGTCTCTGTCTCCCCAATACGGCAATCGTCTGTATACTGTCTCTGTCTCCCCAATCCGGCAATCATCTGTATACTGTCTCTGTCTCCCCAATCCGGCAATCGTCTGTATACTGTCTCTGTCTCCCCAATCCGGCAATCGTCTGTATACTGTCTCTGTCTCCCCAATCCGGCAATCGTCTGTATACTGTCTCTGTCTCCCCAATCCGGCAATCGTCTATATACTGTCTCTGTCTCCCCAATCCGGCAATCGTCTGTATACTGTCTCTGTCTCCCCAATCCGGCAATCGTCTGTATACTGTCTCTGTCTCCCCAATCCGGCAATCGTCTGTATACTGTCTCTGTCTCCCCAATCCGGCAATCGTCTGTATACTGTCCCTGTCTCCCCAATCCGGCAATCGTCTGTATACTGTCCCTGTCTCCCCAATCCGGCAATCGACGTCTGTATACTGTCTCTGTCTCCCATCGTCTGTATACTGTCTCTGTCTCCCATCGTCTGTATACTGTCTCTGTCTCCCATCGTCTGTATACTGTCTCTGTCTCCCATCGTCTGTATACTGTCTCTGTCTCCCATCGTCTGTATACTGTCTCTGTCTCCCATCGTCTGTATACTGTCTCTGTCTCCCATCGTCTGTATACTGTCCCTGTCTCCCATCGTCTGTATACTGTCTCTGTCTCCCATCGTCTGTATACTGTCCCTGTCTCCCATCGTCTGTATACTGTCTCTGTCTCCCATCGTCTGTATACTGTCTCTGTCTCCCATCGTCTGTATACTGTCTCTGTCTCCCATCGTCTGTATACTGTCTCTGTCTCCCATCGTCTGTATACTGTCCCTGTCTCCCATCGTCTGTATACTGTCTCTGTCTCCCATCGTCTGTATACTGTCTCTGTCTCCATCTAATTTTCGTCTTCTGTCTGCCTGTCTCGCTGTATGCCTGTTTGCTTGTCTGTATGTCTGGCTGACTGGCTAGTTGGTTGGCTGGCTGGTTGGCTGGCTCTTCCTACATCATCATCATCATCATCGTCATCATCATCATCATCATCATCATCATCATTGGTTGGGTTTGTAGTTCTGTTTGACTGGCTGCTTTTTGTGTGTTGTGTTTGCTTTGTTTTGTTTGTTTGGTTGTTTGTTTGTTTGGTTGTTTGTTTGTTTGTTTGTGTTTCTTTGTTTGTTTGTTTGTTTGGTTGGTTGGTTGTTTGTTTGTTTGTTTGTTTGTTTGGTTGTTGGTTGGTTGTTTGTTTGTTTGTTTGTTTGTTTGTTTGTTTGTTTGTTTGTTTGTTTGTTTGTTTGTTTGTTTGTTTGTTTGTTTGTTTGTTTGTTTGTTTGTTTGTTTGTTTGGTTGGTCGATTGGTTGGTTGGTTGGTTTGCTTGTTTATTTGTTTCACCAACCGCAAATGCTTCTAATTCTAAACTCCAGAGAATGCCGTCCAGTTTGTCAAATGCTAAATTCCATTGCATGGTGTTAACTGTACGTAATAACACTGTTTTCCCTTTCTGTTTGACCAGCCTGGTTCGACGACCACTGGGATATTCGCTACATCAGACAGTGCGCGGGAGACGACAGCTACGTCGGCCCGATGGAGGGACGCATATGTAAAGAGAGATACGGATCCAACTGGGTGCGACAACGCTACTGCCACTGCGACAACCAAGATGGTTGCAATGCCGCCCCTGCTCTCATGGCGTCATCACACGTTTGGACTCTTTTTCTGAGCTTGCTGGCCTTAGCAGTTCCTGGGATGGTGCTCAGCAGTTCCTGGGATGGTGCTGAGCAGTTCCTGGGATGGTGCTGAGCAGTTCCTGGGATGGTGCTGAGCAGTTCCTGGGATGGTGCTCAGCAGAAAGTGATCGTGATAATGATACAGTGGAACCCCCCTTGTAAGACCTGTAAAAATCTGAGAAAAGCAGGTCTTAATTAAGAGGGAGTCTTAAAATGGGGGTACATTTACTAAGGCTATGAACAGAAAGTCTGAGGAAAGAGGGTCTTAAAAGGGAGGGAGTCTTAAATTGGTGAGGGGGAGGGGGACTTAAATTGGTGGGGGGGGGGGGGGTGTCTTAAAATAGGGGTTTCACTGTATGTGTATTTCGCTTGCCTCTTTGTTTATCTTTTTTTTTCAAGATTTTGTTTAATTTGGGGATGGGGTGGGGGTGGGGGTGGGGGTGGGTGTGGGGGGGGGGGGGGGGGGTGGTTTCATGCTGCTGTATCCGAATGAATATTAACAACTGAGTGTATTATGTGTGAATATGGTACAGTAATCTTACATTTTGGGAAAGGAGTTGGATGGGGTTGGGGGGGGGGGGGGTGGTGCTGATGGGGTCTATGTCGATCAAAAGAGTGGGATTCCCTGTAGGTGGAGTTCCTCCCACAGTGTGGAGTTTTTCAATAAAACTTGCAAACCATACTCGAATTTTTAAGAAATATCAAAAAAGATTGAAAAACATCAAATTCTACCGATGTCGCCAAGCATCACGTGACTTTCAGCGATATCAGCGACACGCTACAGGAACTAAATCCTGTGGTATTCCCTGTATACAGGGAATCCCCCTCCAGGAACTCCACCTACAGGAAATCCCACTCTTTTGGTCGACATAGACCCCATCAGCGGGGGTGGTCTCATGCTGCTGTATCCGTATGAATATTAACAACTGAGTGTATATGTGTGAATATGGTAGAGTAATCTTACATTTTGGGAAAGTAGTTGGGGGTGGATGGGGGTGGGGGGGGGGGTGGTCTCATGCTGCTGTATCCGAATGAATATTAACAACTGAGTGTATAATGTGTGAATATGGTAGAGTAATCTTACATTTTGTGAAAGGAGTTGAGGCGGCTTGGGGGGGGGGGGGGGTGCCATGCTGCTGTATCAGTATGAATGTGAACAACTGAGTGTATACGTGTGAATATGATAACGAAATCTGACATTTTGGGAAAGGAGTGGTTTAAACAGTTAAATGGATAAAACCACAGTTTAAACCAACATGATAGGGAAAACAGAACTTATTTAAATGATACAGAAGTGGGTTACTCACTCACATTCTCGAATGGCTGTCGCTTTCTTTGACATGGCTGATGTTATTTTTAATTATGCTAGTTTTAATATCTTGAAAAACAACGAACGTTATGCATTTTTTTTAAAGGGGGGGGGGGGGTTGCAAGGAGGGGGGGGGGGGTGAACTGACCATTCCTTGCTAGGAATGAAAATCGTTTCAGACTCATTTGTATATTTTTGTCTTCTGTGGGTTTCTTTCTTCAAACCCGTCTTCGTCTAAACTAAGATTTTATTTACGAACAAATTAATGGTTTGAAAGGATCAACGGTTTGCGTTGAGTTTTTGTTCGATTCGAAACTGACAAATAAATACTTTCTTACATTCTTAATTTTCCAGGATATCTTGTAATGCCTTTTGTATGAATCGTACAGCCATACGTGTATGCTTGTTGATCAAGGAAAACAAATGCGCTGTCGTGCTACATCACTGCAGTCAGCCAAGCTAAGAGACTACAGTATTTTCAAATAAATTAATTTACGCGCGACCTCACAAACACACACACACAGACACACATACACAGACAGACAGATAGACAGACAGGCAGTCAGATAGACAGACAGACAGACACACAGACACACCACACACACACACACACACACACACACACACACACACACACACACACATACAAACACACATACACATATATACACTGAGCACAACAAGTTAAGGATATGTTTTCAGTGGTATACCCCGGATGTTAAACAGCAGTTTTTTGGTCAGAAATATACGTGTATTTGAAGATCAGTGTTTCTTCTGCTCAAAAATGTGTTTCTGGAATCTGAGCAATATTTGGGTATGACGTCACAGGTCCGTGACCACGCCTACCCTCAAAAATGGCGTTTTTTGACGGCATGATTCACTTTCAACAGTCGAAACGGTGATTTTAAACTGAATGATACTTTGCATTTTTTACGCCAAAAAGTTTATTTGGTGTCTGACCTAACAAGTCATAGAAATTTCGTTCAAATCCGCCGCGCAGTCATGCTGATCCAGCGTGTAAAAGAGAGCGACCACAATCCTGAAAAATGGCAAAAAATCCATGATTTGTATTGTATTTTTGCTGGGTAGCCGCAATTGATATGCAATGAATCTAAAACTACAAATAGCAGCCTCTCCACATTTCACAGAACGCTGAAAAAGACCCTCATCTGGATTCGCGCTAGTACGTAGAGCAAACAGAACCCGAGAACGGACGTTGTAACGGTTATGGAATAAGACCACCCCTCCTTTGGTCAAAAACCAAAAATGAACAGCTTGGGTGTTCTGTATGTACAGTGGTATTTATTTCTAGGATTATTTTCGCAAAACGCGCACTGGTGCCTTTTTCAGGAATTAATTCATCAGCAAAAATCAAGTTCACCACAGCTAGCAGTCAGGATGTTGATTTTTGGCAAGTGACTAAGTGGATCGAGACTTATCTTATGCATATGTAAACTGAGTCTGGCCTGACCACAAACAGTGGGGCGAACTGTTGTTATGAGACGGAGTGGGGCTGATGGGGTCTATGTCGACCAAAAGAGTGTGATTCCCTGTAGGTGGAGTGAGAGACTGTAGAGTATACAGAGACGCTCCATGCGGTGCTGAAAAGTGAGACCGGATGCCCAGTGGCGCCACCACGCGGAAACATGGAAAAACCTACTTTCTCTTTTCACAGCAGTAGTGATATCGTGCTGCACAAGCATGGCCGCGCCAACGCGAAAACGCAGTGGGGCATGGTGTTCGGCCATCAATTGCTCAAACCCGTCGCGATATAACCCTTCGTGGTTGAAAACGACGTTAAACACCAAATAAAGAAAGAATCAATTGCTCAAACGCACATGCCAAAGGCTTCTGGATGTTCAAATTTCCCAAGGAAGAGAGCAGGTGAGGATTGTTTCTTCAATTCAGTTTTCTCTCGTTAAATGTTGGAAAATCAGTAAGTTGTAGCGTCGAACTGCGTGTAGATCTATTCTACCGGAACAGTGAAAACACACACTGTATACACACTACAGCCTCAAACCAGTCCTGAGGGTAGACAGAGAGAGAGAGAGAGAGAGAGAGAGAGAGAGAGAGAGAGAGAGAGAGAGAGAGAGAGAGAGAGAGAGAGAAACAGAGACAGAGACAGAGACAGAGAGAGAGATTGGATTGGATTGTTTACTCATTTAGGCCGTAGCCCCTTATGACGGGGGTGAACATATATACAATGACATAATGACATTTGCACACACATCAAATGAAATAAATCATACACGAACTACTAAGACATTACATTTCAAATAAAATATACCGTAGGCTTACATGAACTAAGACATAACAACACTACGTAGCCGAAATGCTTTGTACACATAAGCTGACAACTTTCGAACAATACCTTCATTCACAGATGCCATAAGCATAGAAAACTTGTGTAAACTTGGGTTTCTATCAAACTTAGCAGGAATAAACTGGCATCGCAAATCACGAAGTGCGGGGCAACAAAGCACAAAATAAAACTCATCTTCCTTACTTTCCCTGCACAATGGGCATAACAACATATCCGCATCGTATCTCTTATATCGATTAACGTGCACAAATAGTTCTGTTATTCCACCTCGGAATCTTGCCATAATAAGAGAGAGCGAGAGAGAGAGAGAGAGAGAGAGAGAGAGAGAGAGAGAAGAAAAAGAGAGAGAGAGAGAGTGAGAGACTCAGAGCTTTCGGAACAGGAAAGAAGCAACTGATAAGAAATAAGAAAATCATCGATCGATCAAGATTCTTTAAAGTCAGCTTGGTCACAAGAATCTGGTTTAAGTTGCTGTATTTTACAGTTTTCCTTACATGATAACTTCTTAGCTCCGTGTTATTGACAACCCATTTCAGTTTCGATGTGCTGGGACGACACCAAATTGACTAAATGCCTTAGTTACCGATTTAACCGGGAACTATTTCGTTAAACGATTAATTCCTGAATATTTTCTCAGGCTTAACTAACCATGTATTCAGTATGTATTTGTATTTGATTAAAACACACAAAAATAACGACGGTTAGTTCGTGAAAAGAGACTGACTTGAATCATGTTTGCATATAACTACAGCGATGCAGCGAATATTGCCTAAGAAAATTAATTTGATTTAATTTTAATCTATACCATTTTCTGCGGTGTTTTTATGGTCATTTAAAAAGGATGTTCACAAACAAACATATTTTTTCATCCAGTTACTGTTTGCAGCACTGTCAGCCGGACAGAACAGACAGTATGTTAATATAAACGTGATATAAACACAGCCGACAGCAGCCGCTTTTCGCGAGCTACCTTGTGCGGCAGGGAGTGGCTCTTTTCCCGCGCTGCGCTGGCCGGTCTCAGTTTCGCACCGCAGCGCAAAGAAGGATGACGCGTCTCTGTATACTCTATAGTCTCTGGTGGAGTTCCTGTAGGGGGATTCTCTGTATACAGGGAATACCACAGGATTTAGTTCCTGTTGCGTTTCGCTGATATCGCTGAAAGTCACGTGATGCTTTGCGACATCGGCAGAATTTGATGTTTATCGATATTTTTTTATACTTCTTAGTAATTCGAGTATGGTTTGCAAGTTTTATTGAAAAACTCCACCCTGTGGTATTCCCTGTATACAGGGAATCCCCCTCCAGGAACTCCACCTACAGGGAATCCCACTCTTTTGGTGGACATAGACCCCATCAGCCGGAGTGGGCCTTTAAACACGTTGTTGCACACGAAAGCGGTTTAAAAGAAACAGAAAATTGAGTCACTTGTAAACCTAGTGAAAACGAATGTCGGCAAAAATAGCCGAAAGCAATGGAAACGTACACTCTATCATAATCACTGAGATACTGTTCTCTCTGCAGTCTCTGACTCCATATAACTCAGTACCCTAGGTCTTTAAACACACACCTCCCCCATTTCAACGCGCCCTTTCCAAAGTCCATCAAGACGTCAACACCTTCCAGCACCTGCAGCCCTTGCTTCGTCTGTCGTCTGCCGAGCTCCCCCCAAACATCTCCACGGCTCCTCCGGCCCTGTTTGGGCACGAGCCCGTAATGGGTACTCTGTCATCGCCTGCGGGCTGTTGCCCCATACCGGAAAGAAGAAAACGACGGAGCAGATGCTTGCCGTTTTGTGGAAAGCAACAAACTTAGTCTGCTCCTCGTTCGTCTTGTTTCCTTCTTTTGTGACCACCATTGTGACCAGTGCAGAGTTAAAATAAATAACAAGAATTGTAGGTTATAGGAACGTTTAATTATTGACAAAACAAAACGTTACTTGTACAGTACGTCGACCCAGTGGTCTTGGAAGCGGACATACAAACACTTAAGGTAGAAATAATGAACTGATCTCAAAATCGTCCATGAATGCTATTTGATCAGCGCAGTGCTATTTTTTGTCAAAGCTACTCTATTGCTGCGCTACAAAATTCAGGGCTCCCCACAGACGCGCTCTACCTAGAAGCAACTGTATCCCCCCCCCCCCCCTCCCCCGACCTTTTTGGTATCTGAGCAGCTGCTCTTGCGAGATATCTGCGAGACATGCTTTATGTTATGCTTCGAAAGTCGCGGGAACTACGATCTCCGGTCGTCGCAGCTCTCGCGAGATAGTCGTATACCCTGCTTTGATATGCTTTGAAGTTTGCGAGAGCTTACGAAAACTTGGAATACCGACAGGGTCTATTGTATGTTTTTCCATTGTATATTCAGCGGATCTTTAGAGGATCCCATTACCAGGAGGACTTTAAGAAGATTTGCGAGACCTTCACGAAAACATTATCTGTCATATCGGTTAGATTTACACTGTTAATTCACGTCGGTACAGATTTCGCAGAACATTTTCTCGGTTTCGTTTTTGTCGATTCTATTTGGAAACTATAGCAAACTCTTACATTCTGAAACTGAATCAGTACCGACGGTATGCATGATAACGCTAAGTTAGTGCGTCCCGGGATCCACTCTTTTCGGGTTTAGTGCGCCGCGAGATTCTTTATCTCTGTGGTTCTATATCTCTGTGCGCGGGACCCACTTCAAGAATTGCTTGAACGTTATTTCCTGCCTCTATCATAGTGCGTGCGCAGGGACGCACAGTCTGGGGGAGAACTGAGAACATCATAGTCTTTGGTTAACTCCCATCGTAGTTTTGATCTGGAGTGGATGTTTAACTGTGAGGTAAAATGTGCGCGTTGGTCGTAAAGGTGATGTTTGGATACAGTGTAGGAGGTGTGGGGGTTATTTTTGTCTGTCGCGTGTTGCTTGTGTTTCCCCTTGCTTGGGGAGCGTTGATTATTATGAAAGCGAGGACATGTGATATGATGGCGGCTGTTGGAACCGTGACAAGCACATGTACAAAGAAAAGAAGGCACTTTTTGTGATTTGCCATACTCTTCTTCCGGCTCCCGTCGTTTTTTTCTCGGCGAGCGCGCGTGCATTCCTGTGTGTGTGTGTGTGTGTGTGTGTGTGTGTGTGTGTGCGTGCGTGCGTGCGTGCGTACGTGCGGGCGTGCGTGCTTTCGTGTATGTGTGAGTGTTTGTTCTAGTGTCTTCATTCGTGTGTGTGTGTGTGTGTGTGTGTGTTCGTACATTCATACGTATCTGGCATTAAGAGCAGCAGATTTGCTGTAGCCTACTTGAACACATGTCAGTGCCCCCTGCACATCAGATTCCCATGATTCTGCCAAGAACAGCAAGACAGCTATCGATGTCAATCTATTTTGACAGAGATGGCAACATCCACACCACAGAATGAATGAACTGATGAGATGTAACGCGCGTTACGGCGTGACACCACGCCTATACGACAGACCCTGTCATCAGAGTGTGCAATAAAACTTGGCCGATGCAAATGCACGTAATCCACATCCACATGAAAATGCCAGCTCCAAAAGTTGCCCGCACAAGGAGTGGAACGCAGGGCTTGAGTTATATGTGTGTGTGAGACGGGACGGGGGGGGGGGGGGGCGGAGGGGGGGGGGGGGGGGGTAGGAGGGGAGAAGAAGGTCGGGAGGGGGGTGTCGAAAATTGACATAATATGCCGATTTGTGTTGCTGTTTGTTTTTTCTTTATTTAGTTTCGTTATATTTTATTATTTCAAAACAATACGGGGATGTGAGAAGTTTGGAGACTGAGGGTTAGAGTGGGGAGACTGAGGGTTAGGGTGGGGGGAGATTGAGGGTTAGGGTGGGGGGAGATTGAGGGTTAGGGTGGGGGGAGATTGAGGGTTAGGGTGGGGGAGATTGAGGGTTAGGGTGGGGGGAGATTGAGGGTTAGGGTGGGGGGAGATTGAGGGTTAGGGTGGGGGAGATTGAGGGTTAGGGTGGGGGGAGATTGAGGGTTAGGGTGGGGGAGATTGAGGGTTAGGGTGGGGGGAGATTGAGGGTTAGGGTGGGGGAGATTGAGGGTTAGGGTGGGAGGAGATTGAGGGTTAGGGTGGGGGAGATTGAGGGTTAGGGTGGGGGGAGATTGAGGGTTAGGGTGGGGGGAGATTGAGGGTTAGGGTGGGGGAGATTGAGGGTTAGGGTGGGGGGAGATTGAGGGTTAGGGTGGGGGGAGATTGAGGGTTAGGGTGGGGGGAGATTGAGGGTTAGGGTGGGGGAGATTGAGGGTTAGGGTGGGGGGAGATTGAGGGTTAGGGTGGGGGAGATTGAGGGTTAGGGTGGGGGGAGATTGAGGGTTAGGGTGGGGGGAGATTGAGGGTTAGGGTGGGGGAGATTGAGGGTTAGAGTGGGGGAGATTGAGGGTTAGGGTGGGGGAGACTGAGGGTTAGAGTGGGGGTGATTGAGGGTTAGGGTGGGGGGAGATTGAGGGTTAGGGTGGGGGGAGATTGAGGGTTAGGGTGGGGGAGATTGAGGGTTAGGGTGGGGGGAGATTGAGGGTTAGGGTGGGGGGAGATTGAGGGTTAGGGTGGGGGGAGATTGAGGGTTAGGGTGGGGGAGATTGAGGGTTAGAGTGGGGGAGATTGAGGGTTAGGGTGGGGGAGACTGAGGGTTAGAGTGGGGGAGATTGAGGGTTAGGGTGGGGGGAGATTGAGGGTTAGAGTGGGGGAGATTGAGGGTTAGAGTGGGGGAGATTGAGGGTTAGGGTGGGGGGAGATTGAGGGTTAGGGTGGGGGAGATTGAGGGTTAGGGTGGGGGAGACTGAGGGTTAGAGTGGGGGAGATTGAGGGTTAGAGTGGGGGAGACTGAGGGTTAGGGTGGGGGAGATTGAGGGTTAGGGTGGGGGAGATTGAGGGTTAGAGTGGGGGAGATTGAGGGTTAGGGTGGGGGAGATTGAGGGTTAGAGTGGGGGAGATTGAGGGTTAGGGTGGGGGAGATTGAGGGTTAGAGTGGGGGAGATTGAGGGTTAGGGTGGGGGGAGACTGAGGGTTAGAGTGGGGGAGATTGAGGGTTAGGGTGGGGGAGATTGAGGGTTAGAGTGGGGAGATTGAGGGTTAGGGTGGGGGAGATTGAGGGTTAGGATGGGGGAGACTGAGGGTTAGAGTGGGGGAGACTGAGGGTTAGGGTGGGGGAGACTGAGGGTTAGGGTGTCGGAGACTGAGGGTTAGGGTGGGGCGAGACTGAGGGTTAGAGTGGGGGAGATTGAGGGTTAGAGTGGGGGAGACTGAGGGTTAGAGTGGGGGAGATTGAGGGTTAGGGTGGGGGAGACTGAGGGTTAGAGTGGGGGAGATTGAGGGTTAGGATGGGGGAGACTGAGGGTTAGGGTGGGGGAGATTGATGGTTAGAGTGGGGGAGACTGAGGGTTAGAGTGGGGGAGACTGAGGGTTAGAGTGGGGGAGATTGAGGGTTAGAGTGGGGGAGATTGAGGGTTAGAGTGGGGGAGATTGAGGGTTAGAGTGGGGGAGATTGAGGGTTAGGGTGGGGGAGACTGAGGGTTAGAGTGGGGGAGACTGAGGGTTAGAGTGGGGGAGATTGAGGGTTAGAGTGGGGGAGACTGAGGGTTAGGGTGGGGGAGACTGAGGGTTAGAGTGGGGGAGACTGAGGGTTAGAGTGGGGGAGATTGAGGGTTAGAGTGGGGGAGATTGAGGGTTAGGGTGGGGGAGACTGAGGGTTAGGGTGGGGGAGATTGAGGGTTAGGGTGGGGGAGACTGAGGGTTACGGTGGGGGAGACTGAGGGTTAGAGTGGGGGAGACTGAGGGTTAGAGTGGGGGAGATTGAGGGTTAGGATGGGGGAGACTGAGGGTTAGGGTGGGGGAGATTGAGGGTTAGAGTGGGGGAGTTAGGGTTAGAGTGGGGGAGACTGAGGGTTAGAGTGGGGGAGTTAGGGTTAGAGTGGGGGAGATTGAGGGTTAGAGTGGGGGAGATTGAGGGTTAGGGTGGGGGAGACTGAGGGTTAGGGTGGGGGAGACTGAGGGTTAGAGTGGGGGAGATTGAGGGTTAGGGTGGGGGAGACTGAGGGTTAGGGTGGGGGAGACTGAGGGTTAGGGTGGGGGAGATTGAGGGTTAGGGTGGGGGAGACTGAGGGTTAGGGTGGGGGAGACTGAGGGTTAGAGTGGGGGAGACTGAGGGTTAGGATGGGGGAGACTGAGGGTTAGGGTGGGGGAGATTGAGGGTTAGAGTGGGGGAGTTAGGGTTAGAGTGGGGGAGACTGAGGGTTAGAGTGGGGGAGTTAGGGTTAGAGTGGGGGAGATTGAGGGTTAGAGTGGGGGAGATTGAGGGTTAGGGTGGGGGAGACTGAGGGTTAGGGTGGGGGAGACTGAGGGTTAGAGTGGGGGAGATTGAGGGTTAGGGTGGGGGGAGACTGAGGGTTAGGGTGGGGGAGACTGAGGGTTAGAGTGGGGGAGACTGAGGGTTAGAGTGGGGGAGATTGAGGGTTAGAGTGGGGGAGATTGAGGGTTAGGGTGGGGGAGACTGAGGGTTAGGGTGGGGGAGACTGAGGGTTAGGGTGGGGGAGACTGAGGGTTAGGGTGGGGGAGACTGAGGGTTAGAGTGGGGGAGACTGAGGGTTAGAGTGGGGGAGATTGAGGGTTAGAGTGGGGGAGACTGAGGGTTAGGGTGGGGGAGACTGAGGGTTAGGGTGGGGGAGATTGAGGGTTAGGGTGGGGGAGACTGAGGGTTAGGGTGGGGGAGACTGAGGGTTAGAGTGGGGGAGACTGAGGGTTAGAGTGGGGGAGATTGAGGGTTAGGGTGGGGGAGACTGAGGGTTAGGGTGGGGGAGACTGAGGGTTAGAGTGGGGGAGACTGAGGGTTAGGGTGGGGGAGACTGAGGGTTAGAGTGGGGGAGACTGAGGGTTAGAGTGGGGGAGATTGAGGGTTAGAGTGGGGGAGACTGAGGGTTAGGGTGGGGGAGACTGAGGGTTAGAGTGGGGGAGACTGAGGGTTAGGGTGGGGGGAGATTGAGGGTTAGGATGGGGGAGACTGAGGGTTAGGGTGGGGGAGACTGAGGGTTAGAGTGGGGGAGACTGAGGGTTAGAGTGGGGGAGATTGAGGGTTAGGATGGGGGAGACTGAGGGTTAGGGTGGGGGAGATTGAGGGTTAGGGTGGGGGAGATTGAGGGTTAGGGTGGGGGAGATTGAGGGTTAGGGTGGGGGAGATTGAGGGTTAGGGTGGGGGAGATTGAGGGTTAGGGTGGGGGAGATTGAGGGTTAGGGTGGGGGAGATTGAGGGTTAGAGTGGGGGAGACTGAGGGTTAGGGTGGGGGAGACTGAGGGTTAGAGTGGGGGAGACTGAGGGTTAGGGTGGGGGGAGATTGAGGGTTAGGATGGGGGAGACTGAGGGTTAGGGTGGGGGAGACTGAGGGTTCGAGTGGGGGAGATTGAGGGTTAGAGTGGGGGAGATTGAGGGTTAGAGTGGGGGAGACTGAGGGTTAGGGTGGGGGAGACTGAGGGTTAGAGTGGGGGAGACTGAGGGTTAGGGTGGGGGGAGATTGAGGGTTAGGATGGGGGAGACTGAGGGTTAGGGTGGGGGAGACTGAGGGTTAGAGTGGGGGAGATTGAGGGTTAGGATGGGGGAGACTGAGGGTTAGGGTGGGGGAGATTGAGGGTTAGGGTGGGGGAGATTGAGGGTTAGGGTGGGGGAGATTGAGGGTTAGGGTGGGGGAGATTGAGGGTTAGGGTGGGGGAGATTGAGGGTTAGGGTGGGGGAGATTGAGGGTTAGGGTGGGGGAGATTGAGGGTTAGAGTGGGGGAGACTGAGGGTTAGGGTGGGGGAGACTGAGGGTTAGGGTGGGGGAGATTGAGGGTTAGGGTGGGGGGAGACTGAGGGTTAGAGTGGGGGAGATTGAGGGTTAGGGTGGGGGAGACTGAGGGTTAGAGTGAGGGAGACTGAGGGTTAGAGTGGGGGAGACTGAGGGTTAGGGTGGGGGAGATTGAGGGTTAGAGTGGGGGAGACTGAGGGTTAGAGTGGGGGAGACTGAGGGTTAGGGTGGGGGAGACTGAGGGTTAGGGTGGGGGAGATTGAGGGTTAGGGTGGGGGAGACTGAGGGTTAGGGTGGGGGAGTGTTGCAGTTCCCCTTTTTACCTTGTGTTTTAGATACAATATCTAAGAACACACCAAAGTTATATTCAATACTTTACAACAGTCATGCTTCAAATCAATCTCGTAAAACACTGATGATTTAGATTAATGAATAAATTTATTGGTTGGTAATATTTCCGGATTCTTTAACAAACTATTTCTATTTTAGATCTAACGAATCTGCGTTCATAGTTAATTGTTCTTGCATTGACAGCTAGTTTAGGTCGAACTGGACTTATCTCAACTGGGCTGGTTAGTTATAAAGTCCGAATGTCCTGATGGAAGCCTGGATTCACATGATGACCATAGTATTGACGAACTTGATGCAGATCACTTGATGATGATGATGATTAGTAGACAAACTCCTTTTGCTCCTCGCTGGTGGATCACACTGGTGGCGTAGCTTGGTTAGTTCACCCTTATCCCAGCGGATCCCAGACGCTCGAACCCCTGGATCAAAGGTAATACTTGTTATTAACAACGGTATCCTAGGATCAAGGTTAATTTTGATTTCTTGCCCTATCTTCATGTCGGGCAGTTCGCAGACAAACCAAGCATGGTTACTGAATAAAATACTAGATCTATATGCCGAACTAACTTGCAGCATGTACGTTTATGATTAACTTCATTAAACATTCTAAAACAAATATATGCGACATGGATGTGAGTGTATAATAGCTGTTCCTTCATTGATGGACGCTCGATATTACAACGACACCTTACCTCTTGATGCTCCTTTCCGGAC
>NC_090250.1:9380461-9405461 GCF_037325665.1 Littorina saxatilis | reverse complement strand
TTCAGGGGTTATGGTTACACTAAACGACGTAGTTGTAGACATACTGCCATCCAGATTTATTTTTTCCTTGCGAGCAGTCACAGGGTGTTTGTGCTGTCTGCCAACCGTTAGATGACCCCGCCCAAGTCTGTTAAGGGACCGTTTGACCGTTATAGAACGCGTCTTTTTGATTTTTTGGCACAGTTGGAAACGGTTGATTTTTATCCCTACCATTGTTTCCAAACATTATATAGGAATGTTTTGTGAACAACGGATAATAGCCGCTACTCGCATGTGTAGCAAAAGTGAGCGTACATACTCACCCTGGTCGTCCAGCCGTTGTCCGTTGCCCGTCTTTATCTGTCTGTACTGAACATTACCTTTGGATATTTCTCCAACGCTATGAAGTGAAGAAACACCAAATGTTGCAAAATGTTGTATGACCCCAAGAGCTCAAAAAAGATACTTGAGAACCTTGACCTTACCTTAAGGTCAAGGTCACAGGGAGAATGAATGTGGTCTAAAAACTGCAAAATTTCACATTGTGCCAGTTTTCTGGAAAACAAATTAAAAACAGCGGGCTTAGTTTTGTATGGTATACAAGAAAAAGAAAGCCTTATCTTCTGATACCATTTTGGTTGACCTCGCTTCAATGTCAAGGTCACAGGAGTGGGGGAGATTGAGGGTTTAGGGTGGGGGAGATTGAGGGTTAGGATGGGGGAGACTGAGGGTTAGAGTGGGGGAGACTGAGGGTTAGGGTGGGGGAGACTGAGGGTTAGGGTGTCGGAGACTGAGGGTTAGGGTGGGGGGAGACTGAGGGTTAGAGTGGGGGAGATTGAGGGTTAGGGTGGGGGAGATTGAGGGTTAGGGTGGGGGAGATTGAGGTTAGGGTGGGGGAGACTGAGGGTTAGAGTGGGGGAGACTGAGGGTTAGAGTGGGGGAGATTGAGGGTTAGGGTGGGGGAGACTGAGGGTTAGAGTGGGGGAGATTGAGGGTTAGGATGGGGGGGATTGAGGGTTAGGGTGGGGGAGATTGAGGGTTAGGGTGGGGGAGATTGAGGGTTAGGGTGGGGGAGACTGAGGGTTAGGGTGGGGGAGATTGAGGGTTAGGATGGGGGGGATTGAGGGTTAGGGTGGGGGATATTGAGGGTTAGGATGGGGGAGATTGAGGGTTAGAGTGGGGGAGACTGAGGGTTAGGGTGGGGGAGACTGAGGGTTAGAGTGGGGGAGACTGAGGGTTAGAGTGGGGGAGATTGAGGGTTAGGATGGGGGAGACTGAGGGTTAGGGTGGGGGAGACTGAGGGTTAGAGTGGGGGAGATTGAGGGTTAGAGTGGGGGAGATTGAGGGTTAGGGTGGGGGAGACTGAGGGTTAGGGTGGGGGAGACTGAGGGTTAGAGTGGGGGAGACTGAGGGTTAGGGTGGGGGAGATTGAGGGTTAGGGTGGGGGAGACTGAGGGTTAGAGTGGGGGAGATTGAGGGTTAGGGTGGGGGGAGATTGAGGGTTAGGATGGGGGAGACTGAGGGTTAGGGTGGGGGAGATTGAGGGTTAGAGTGGGGGAGATTGAGGGTTAGAGTGGGGGAGACTGAGGGTTAGGGTGGGGGAGATTGAGGGTTAGAGTGGGGGAGATTGAGGGTTAGAGTGGGGGAGACTGAGGGTTAGAGTGGGGGAGATTGAGGGTTAGAGTGGGGGAGACTGAGGGTTAGAGTGGGGGAGATTGAGGGTTAGGGTGGGGGGAGATTGAGGGTTAGGATGGGGGAGACTGAGGGTTAGGGTGGGGGAGATTGAGGGTTAGAGTGGGGGAGATTGAGGGTTAGAGTGGGGGAGACTGAGGGTTAGGGTGGGGGAGATTGAGGGTTAGAGTGGGGGAGATTGAGGGTTAGAGTGGGGGAGACTGAGGGTTAGAGTGGGGGAGATTGAGGGTTAGAGTGGGGGAGACTGAGGGTTAGGGTGGGGGAGACTGAGGGTTAGAGTGGGGGAGATTGAGGGTTAGAGTGGGGGAGACTGAGGGTTAGGGTGGGGGAGACTGAGGGTTAGGGTGGGGGAGACTGAGGGTTAGGGTGGGGGAGATTGAGGGTTAGGATGGGGGAGACTGAGGGTTAGAGTGGGGGAGATTGAGGGTTAGGATGGGGGAGACTGAGGGTTAGGGTGGGGGAGATTGAGGGTTAGGATGGGGGAGACTGAGGGTTAGAGTGGGGGAGATTGAGGGTTAGAGTGGGGGAGATTGAGGGTTAGGATGGGGGAGACTGAGGGTTAGGGTGGGGGAGATTGAGGGTTAGGGTGGGGGAGATTGAGGGTTAGAGTGGGGGAGATTGAGGGTTAGGATGGGGGAGACTGAGGGTTAGAGTGGGGGAGACTGAGGGTTAGAGTGGGGGAGATTGAGGGTTAGGGTGGGGGAGATTGAGGGTTAGAGTGGGGGAGATTGAGGGTTAGGATGGGGGAGACTGAGGGTTAGGGTGGGGGAGATTGAGGGTTAGGATGGGGGAGACTGAGGGTTAGAGTGGGGGAGATTGAGGGTTAGAGTGGGGGAGATTGAGGGTTAGGATGGGGGAGACTGAGGGTTAGGGTGGGAGAGACTGAGGGTTAGGGTGGGGGGAGACTGAGGGTTAGGGTGGGGGAGACTGAGGGTTAGAGTGAGGGAGATTGAGGGTTAGAGTGGGGGAGACTGAGGGTTAGAGTGAGGGAGATTGAGGGTTAGAGTGGGGGAGACTGAGGGTTAGAGTGAGGGAGATTGAGGGTTAGGCCGGGTGGGGGAGACTGAGGGGAGTGGACGGGAGAGGGGAGGGGTGGGGGGAGAGGGGTAGGTGGAGTGTTCAGAAATGGATATTGTGTTCCGGATTCTGTTTTTCACTTTATTCCAATTTCTATTCAACCCACACAAAAAATAGGAACTAAGTAATAATGCCATAATGGCCACAAACAATTAGGAGCACGTTGATTCGTTGATGACACAACCATTTGTCGAAAGTAGCGTTGGCACCCGGTCTGCTCCCCCCTAAAAAAGGCCAGTGCCGTTCCGTCTTCGAGGGACTGCGTGGGTTTCATTTCGGAGTTTTCCTTCTCCTAGACGAGTTTCCTTCCATGGATGATGAGCCTCCTCTACCCTCGTTTTGAATTCAGAGTGGTCTTCTCTTAGGATAGCTGCCTGCCAGGGTTGACGAGCCTATCCTGCCCGGCTATTTGACCCATAGCTGGGGGTTGGTTTGTTGGCACCAGGGCGTTTCCACACACACCGGTGGGCCTGCATGCCGCACGTCTAGGGGCCAACCTCCTCCCGGAGTCCTTGTAGTCTAGCCTGGGGCCTTGCGGTACCCAGTTTACGCCTGTCGCCGCGATGGAGGCACTACATAGGGCTTGATGTGGAGAGGTTATTATACTGGCAGGAGAGACTGACGCATTCTGCTCTCTTTTCGCGTTGTCATAAAAAGGACAGACGGTGCTAGCCAGCGGTGAGGGCTGAAAGCGAGAAGTGACAAGCACAAGACACTTCGCCAACACACTAGACTGTGACACGTCACTCAACCGTTTGGCAGGCGACTGTTTACCAAGGCAATCATCGAAAAGTCATGGTCCGTCGATCAGAACGTATTTCAAAGGCTTGTCTCTTATACTTTACTGTGATTTTATGTTATGATTGTGTTGTTGTTTCCCTTTGATATATTGTAAACTGTATTATTCTTTTATACATTACATTTGATATTCAATGAATCTATTTTACTTTATTTCAGGGTTTTTTTAAAATTTCATTTCATTGGTATTTCATTTTATTTTGTTTCATTTTGTATATATATAGATATATATAGCTATTCTGATGGACACGTGGGGGGATTCGGGGGCTGTGATTGGATGGTCTCACACATCCCTTTTCCGATCATCAAAGCATAACGCTACGAAAGTTGGCCATTTTTGCCGATATCCAAACGATATCGGCAATAACAAAGACGCATGGTTCCGGTTTCTTCCACGTGTATAAAGTACACGCATACCTCGCCAGGCTTGTGTCTGTGACTAGTCGACAGACGGTGCCATTTGCTTTGTGTGTGTTTTTGTTGTTGCTAACTGTACATGGCATACATTACGTGTAAAATCCAGTTCTTTAACTGGCAGCAAACCTTGCAAATTTCCAGAAGCTGCAATCTGAAGCGACCTATCTCTGATTTTTGCAGACGATCTCTCCAATCACTAATGTTTAACACAAAATCAGCAAACTCTCCTGTCACATAGAACGTCCATTGTGTAGTGCAATGTTGAAATGAAGTTACCGGTCTGAAACATTTCGTCGTTTCTTCTGAGACAATCCTTGTTCTCTTATCATCTACAGATTTACCGCAGTCTTCACCACGCGAATTCCCAACAGAAGTCAGACTTTCGAACATACAATCTACGTAGGCAAGCATGATACGTCATAACGTCATATGATTCCTAAGATATTGACGTAATGCTAAGCATCCGGTTATCTTGAGTTTTCTCCGTAATACATGTCCGTGGGTTTTTCAATGTTCGGTTATTTCCGTGGCTTCATGCAGAAAGGGAACCGTCGTCTGCAATCAATGACATGGACCATTCTGGTCCTTGTTGCTGACAAAAACATGATTTTAACACAGAATTTAATGTCAGAATAGCTATATAAACGCTATTGTGTTTTCATCGTAGCAATAGGGTCCGATATTTAGACTCGAACAAGTATAATGCGACTCGTCTTCGACTCGTCGGCATTATACTTGTCTCGTCTAAATATCGGGCCCTATTGCTACGCTGAAAACACAATAGCTGTTAATATCTTATCTATTTTATTTTATCTTATGATGTTCTATTAAGTTTAGTTTTGTTTAGCTGAACGAAATCTGCCAGACTGCCACGCCTACTTACAATATGACCTCGTTACCTTTGTTTGTTCTTTTCCACCACAATTGTTTAGGGGGCGGCGGATGAAGAAAAAGAAAGGTAACGTGGGAAATCGTGTGTACCTCTGCTGTCGCTCACAAAAGGTACAGGGACGCCGAAAACTTGTCGCTGTACGGTTGTGCTGATTACGTACGCAACACGTCACATCTGAACTGTTTCGCTCTTTGATCATACGTACGCCACAACTTCCCATAAACCCCCGATTTTGCGCACAACATGGACCCAGTAGTTCAAAGCAGAGGCAAGGTTATACAGACTTCTCGGAGATTTGATCCATTCAGACCATACGCTGGACTAACGAGAAACAGACAAAACAGAACAGAGACTGAGAGAACCCGAATAAAACCGCGAATTGAAATCGGGACTACCTAAAAGCCTGCGTAGTAGGTAATGTGGACATATTTCTCTGGGAATTAGTTTGTGTACTTCCCTTTGAAGTGACACCTTCTTAGCTAGTTCGGCCAACCAAAGCTCCTTTTCCTTGATTATCTTACTGGGTTGGTCAGTTTTGTCGAACGAGTCTTTGACCAGCATGTGCCCACCCACTGCATGCACCCACCCACCGCACCCACCCTCTTTTTGTGTTAGAAGGGATAAAGTAAAAGTCGTGTGTGCTTGCGAGGGGAGGCCGGGGGGGGGGGGGGGTCAACTGTGATCTTTAAAGCTAATCAATCAATCTTGCATTTGAGGAAAGAGGAAGGAAGGGGGTGGGGGAGCCGAACGACGAATAAAACGAGCTGATGTTTGTTTTCTTTTTGAACGTTATGTACCTCTGTTAGCCCTGCGTTGTGTTGATAGATGGATAAAAGGGCGGATGAAAAGAAAAACTGATGAACCGTCGGCCCGGTGGAATACTCGATTGAATAATTGAATGTAAGTTTTGACTGAGAAGAGATTGCATTATTTATGTGTGTTTTTTTTTTTATTACAGGAGCTGAAGTGTGGATGGAGTGGGGGAGGGGGGGTTAAGGGTCTGGCGCAGAGGATATGAAGCGTCTGTGACTATGGGGTCCCTAGCTGCTGTCTCTTGTGAATAAACATACACATATATAAAGAAGAAAATATATCTGCACACAGAACATTGATAAGAATAACAGCAAGTAAGCATATAGATCAACAAACAAACAAACAAACAAGCAAAAGATAATAAAAGACAAACAAACAAACAAACAAACAAACACCAATGGCCAAAAAAATAGTAAAATCGCCCTGTTTTAAACGACATTACCCCCCACTTTGAAAATGACCCACAGTAAGTAAATTTAGGCCTAAGAAGTTTGCATGCAACCACGGCGCCTCATAAAACCTACATCCAAGTAGCTTCGTAGCTATTTTATTGCGGGTAGAATCCACCCACAGCCGCGAGCTACTGCCCGGGTGTAAGGGTAGGTGACAAAGATGACCCCCTATACCCGGGGTGGATTTGATTTACACTGACAGGGCGAGGTCGGGTGGGCGTCGGGTCTGTAGTTACGGGTAGCCTCGCTCGCCGGGTACTCCACCCCGTTATTCATTAGTGGACACCCCATAGCAGCCCATTATGGTCAACTTACCGGACCTCGGGTACCCCTGTTGTGAAACTATGGTAAGCGGCATGAGCCAAACGTGATTTTTTTGTAAACATGTGTTTTGGGGGGGAGGGCCTAGGGGTATTTCATAAGTCTCACGATGATGCCGTTGTTTGTTTACAAAATATAACACAGATTACACATAAAAGAGAACATGAATATGAGGACAATGATTTGTTTTTTAATTGAAAATAGAAAAATAAAAGCTCAAATGGTTGCTATTGAACTCAAAATCAAACTGTCTTTCTTTGCTTGTTTCTTTCTTTCCTTTGTTTCTTTTTTCCCTTCTTTCTTTCATTCTTTCTTTCTCTCTTTCCATTATTCCTTCTCTCTTACGTTCATGCTTTCTTTCTTTATTTCTATCATTCAGTCTTTCTTTCTTGCTTTCTATCCTTCTTTATTTTTCTTTCTTTCTTTTGTTGACATCGCTTATACTTATTAAAAAGTTGTCGAAGTACCTTTGTTGATGTAAAGTTCCTTAGATTTCGACATTCCCTATTACAAGGATTTGTGAAGGAAAAATCTGAAATCACAATTAAACCCTCTATCATAATTACAATGACGAATTATAGGCACACCAAGTAACCAATCTAAATTTGTCTTTCTGCAATGTGGAAGCTGGATTTGAACATTATTCTACAAGTCAGTTATAGGATTTGTCCTCCCCCCCCCTAGAGCACACATACACATACACATTATTCTGCACGCAACAGCCAACCATACAAACTGCACTTCCATACTGGGCCGCGCGGGAGACTAATCTTCCCCCCTTATGCTGGGATCAGCGCTGAGATCTAAATTCCAGCCACCACCGTCCGAGTCTTCAGTCGCCAAAGGGTTCTAATGTCTTCAAAGGATTGGTCATTTCTTGGCCACGGTGGGTCATTATCCCTTCATGGTTGACCCTTTCATGTCCGACCCCTCTCTCCGTGTCCGCAGTGTAAACAGAGTGCTTGACCAAGACAGTGAAAATTGCAGGTCTGCGGCCCATTCTGACCAAAGCCCTAGCTGACGCTTTTATCGAAGCGTGGGATGTACGGTTGACTGGTATTACTGTCAGATAAAGATGTCATGATAAAATCGTGGCTGCACGCTTGGATGAATCTTGGTGTGTTGTCGGGTTCGGCGTTGATGTGTAAAGGATTATAGCTGTCTCGTCATTGTCAGTGTCGTCATCGTCGTTGATGACGGTCATTGTGGCCATCTGTTGGGTCTCATCAGTTGGATTCCTCATTAGTTCTCAAATAATGATACAGCAAGGCTTCAAAACACCGCGCAACTAACGTCAGTTGGATTCATTACTTTCACTGACCTAGCTCAATTTATTTAATAAGCTTGGAGGCATTATCATTACAGACAACACTATTTGGTCAACTTCTTTTAAAGCTATAGCCTCGTCGGGAATACTTCAACATAAGACTCAAGACTCAAGACTCAGACTCCAGACCTACATATTTTACTGTCCTTGTAAAAACTAGGACAATTGCCTCGCAGTGTGGGGCGGTTTAAAACGAATGAAGCTTCACAAATTGGGTTGCACAATAACTTTTTATTTTTTTTTGCAGGGAAATGTACGTGGAGCTCAGTTTTAGCAAGCAAACGCATCGATTGTCTGCTTAGTTCCGCAAAATATTCATGATGATTGTGGGTTATTCTCCAGAGTTGTGTACCAGTTGAAAGCATGTTACAAAGGTGATAGTTATTTACTTAACTGATACATGTTATCCATACGAATTGATTTCATTAATAAATACTGGTTCCTTATATAGTCTTGGCCTGCAGAGAAAGAATCGTACATTTTGTTTGTGCACGTTCAGTAAACTACAAGGGTTTAAAAGTACACCACCTTCGTAATATGGAAGCCAAAGGTTGTGACATGGATTTGAAAATTAACTACTAACCATTAAAAACGAATGAAGACAGAACTATGCTTTTCGTTGATTGTCTGTATCATTATCTAACTTGAGTATTAACGAAAAACTCTTGTTGCCATTATACGTTATAAATCACAGCAGAGACATACATTCTATCTATGTCTCTGATCACAGATACTGTCAGGCTTTCACACACAGTACAAACACCCTTTCGTTTAAACACTCACCGCTTGAGAACATCCTATAGGTGCACTACATAAAGAGCGAGCAATTATTAAAGAAATAATTTTGCGGATGGTCTGATCAGACAATCGGACGGCGCGTTTTGGCGCTAGACCTTACTTTTAAAATCTAAATAATAAATTGACAGCTTGTTACACAAACATTCTTAAATCATAAAACAAAAAATGTCATCAAGACAAGATCAGTACATTTTGAAGTTTGAAAAGTTTGAAAAAAGAAAAGCCCGGAAGCAGGGTCACGCAAGGTCGTGGTTCTCGTAGCAGACGACGGTTATGCCTATCGCCAGTTCCTCTGAACAGTCAAAGGCCATCGCTAGAGTTCGTGTGAATCGCAGCCGTTTGTTGCGTTTAGATTCAGAGGTACATAATAACGTGCTATTGCAGATAAGCTTACAGCGAGTCGCATTGAAATCACAAACTGACGACTACATTGTGATAAAAAGGAAACTGGATCACAGGGGTTCACGATGGCTCAGGGGTAAGATAAACCACGCAAAAATCAATTCTTTGAAAATTGCTCGCTCTTTACGGAGGGCACCTAGGATGTTCTCAAGCGGTGAGTGTTTAAATGAAAGGTTGTTTGTACTGTGTGTAAAAGCCTGACAGTATCTGTGATGGTTTACGGGAGGCTTACTTGTCGCGAGGCGGAGCACAGCTTTGGAGAATTAATATAAAAAGAATAACCAACATTATTTGCAATTGGAAGATTACAAGAGACTTTTTAGATTTTGCAGTTTACATAATTATAAACTCTGTGTGTGTGTGTGTGTGTGTGTGTGTGTGGGTGTGTGTGTGTGTGGGTGTGTGTGTGTGTGTGTGTGTGTGTGTGAGTGTGTGTGTGTCTGTGTGTGTGTGTGTGTGAGTATGTGTGAGTGTGTGTGTGTGTGTATATGTGTGTGTGTGTGTGAGTGTGTGTGTGTGTGTGTGTGTGTGTGTGTGGGTGTGTGCGTGTGTGTGTGTGTGTGTGTGTGTCTGTCTGTCTGTGTGTGAGTGTATAATTGTGTGCGTGTTCACGTGTGTCTGTGCAGCTGTCCTTTTACACATGCCTGTCTCTTCGCCTATTTGTCTTTTTCGTGTTAAATCGTACCTGTCGGTGACACGCCTGTCTACGAGCACAGGTCCATGTTACAATGTGCGTGCGTGTATTTCCCCCCAAATCCACCCCTTTCAACAGTATAATTACCTCTTCATTTTGTATCCCTCGTCTGTCACTGTTAATACTAACCCTGAATAGTCAAGCAATTGCCAATGTCTCAAGTTCCCGCTCGTGAAAAGAAATCTTGTTTCGCCCCATTAGCCTGCCGTATCACAGCTGACAACACATAATCATATGACTATAGAGAGAAACCTAAACTAGTTATCTTCAGAAAACCTTGAAGGGTGCACCCAAATCCAGTGAACAAGAAGGAAGGGAGAGAATGAGGGGGGTGGAGCGAGACTGTCGTGAAGAATTCGACACGATCTGTCTCCATTTAGGTTTGAAAACACACTCTCATACGTACGTACGCTCGAACGTATGTACGCACGCACCCACGCACACACACATACACACACACACACACACACACACACACACACAAACACACAAACACAAACACACACACACAAACACACACACACACATAAACACACACACATACACTGACACACACACACACACACACGGCACACACACACACACACACACACACACACACACAAACACATCGTGTGTGTGAGAGAGAGAGAGAGAGAGACGGAGAGAGAGAGAGAGAGAGAGAGAGAGAGAGAGGGGGAGAGAGGGGGAGAGAGAGGGGGGGGGGGGGTGGGTGGTGGAGAGAAACAGACACACAGGGACAGACAGAGACAGATAAAGACAGTGAGGGCTAGAGGAAGGGAGAGAGAGAGACCAAAATATACAGTGAATCTGATTACATATTAATAAATGATGTTTTGTTTCAGGAAGATAATGATATTGACATTTTAGAAGGTTTATAATTCATTCTTAAAAGTACTAAGAACCTTTTGTCACAGGCGAGCGCTCGTGCAAGCAGATCGATCGTGACCGACCGACTGACCAACAAACTGATAGCCCGTTTTGAAGAAGACCGATTGAGGGACGAAGGCCGAGGTGGGCCGAAGGACGAAGTAGGCTGACTTTGTTGTAGAAAACACGTTTCTTCAGAAAATTTTAATGTGATTATTATGTGGTTGGTATGTGCTTATAATATTAGGTGCTGCAGCTGCTGCGGTAGTTGTGGCTGGAAGCTTGGAAGCCTAATAATTAGTTAATTAATTGGTTTATTAAAATACTACGAAATAATAAAAACTTCCATTTCAGTTACAGTTTCGAATAGGCTTGCTTTGTATTCTGTATCATTTCCTGAATACAGCATTTCATACATATGTCATGTTTACCCTAACATGCATTCGGATTTAAAGAGATGGACAGACAGTGTATGTGTGGGTAGAGAGAGAAAAAAAGAGAGCGAGCGAGACTCGATAGACACACGGAGACAAAGCGATAGAGACAGAGAGAGGGAGGGAGAGACAGAGACAGAGACAGACAAATACAGACGGACAAATACAGACAGACAAACAGACTGCCATTCAGACAGACAGACAGACAGAAAAAAACTTGACTAAATGTAAAAAGGGAGATAAAGAGACAAAGAGACCGAGTGCACGCGAGCTCGCTGGCGTTCTTGTGCACTTCCGTGTGCGTGCGCACTGCATGTGAAATCGTGCGTACAAACCTGCTATGTATTACGCTTGCTACCAGGTTTGTTATTACGTTGCAAAATTATCAAAGCATATCGACAACATTCCGCAGTAGCGATGGAAGTAGCATGTTGGCACGCAACAGGGTGGGTTAACCGTAGCCATAACATCCGATGCCTTACATTACACTGTCATCATTGTGCAGAACTTGATGCTATCTCTACAATCACCGAGTATGTTTTGTACAGACGCGTGCTCGCGAATACCAACGAGGAAAATAATTATATACACGAGTAGGAGCCTATGCGGTATTAAAAGAGACATGTTCAGCATGAGACTGAAAAAGATTGTCCACTGTTCGATGCACATCTGGCCCGGAACCTTTTGTCACAGGCGAGCGCTCGTGCAAGCAGATCGATCGTGACCGACGGCCGACTGACCAACAAACTGATAGATATAGAGACAGACGGACAGACGGACAGACGGACAGACGGACAGATGGACAGTCAGGCTGACAGTCAGACAGACAGGCAAACACTCGCATACAAACAAGCATATATGCACATACACCCAAAACCTAAACAAAAAAGCGAAAGACACCGCCCCCACCCCACCCCCTAAAAATAAATACATAAATAAATAAATACATACATAAACAAAATGCTTCCTTCTAAGCGCGTTCGACCGACTAAATTTCAATGTAATATGATAAGGAAAGTATATAGACACATTTTTGAGGGATGATATGGTAGGGGTTCGGGGTGGAACACGAGGCCTTTTAAATTCAAATGTAAAGAAAAACATTCTTTCAGTAACGTAGTACCACAAAACGTCTCCAGTTACCGACACAGGATGATCTACCCCGCACATTTGCACAAAATACTAGCGACAGTCTCAAGGGGACGGATTTAGGTAATAATACAACGATGATATAGCTACGCCTATCGCATAATCTTTCCTGCTTCTTGGGTTGCTGAACAACAGTGTTGATGTGAGCAAAACGAGTGGCCAGAAAAAAACCGTAAGATGGTAATAACAAGGCACTGGGTAGAGGGATCAGTTGATGAGATGCATGGACGGAGAGGTTAGGGCAGACACTGTTGTATAACAAAATGCGATGCGAAGGGTATTTGTTATAGATTCTATCGTCCCAACAAACGGATACAATGCAAACACGCCAACACGTTTCGAAACACAGAAACGCACACATCCCGGACAGACCCGCAGACACACAGACACATACTGAGACACACATACGTACACGCCGCGCGCACACACACACACGGCACACACACGGTACACACACACACACACACACGCACAAACACACACACACACACACACACACACATACACACACACACACACACACACACGCGCGCGCGCGCACGCACACACACACGCGCACACACACACACACACACGCACACACGCACACACGCACGCACGTACGCACAAACACACACACACATACACATACACACGCAAGCACGCATGCACACACACGCGCAGACCGGCACGCACGCACGCACGCTTCCGTTAGCATATCAGTAGACCCCCTCCCACTATCACCCTTTTTTTCCTAACAAACACATTGGTATTTCAGATTAATGACGGTCCTTACTAATACGCACACATTAACATTTTCTTTGAAATTGAATGTTCACTGCTACATAATAGGCCTATACGAGCAAAAACTAAACGACTTCCTTCTGCATCTGCAAAACCTCAAACAGTACCACTGCCACTTTTCTTCTTCCTCGTACCACCAACCCTCTCCCCAACCCAGTACATTACCATCTCGATCTCTTCTGACATTATCAGTTCCACACACACAAACTTGAAACACGATACCAATTTTACGCACTTAAGGCTGTTCTTAACCAGACGAACCATTGGTTCGCCGAACTAAGGTTCGCGAACCATGGTTTGTGTCTTAACTGGGTGAACTTGTTCGGCAAACTCAAGGACTAGTTCGTCCAGTTAAGACACGAAACCTGGATCGCCGACAAACGAGGGGAGCTCACTCCGAGTCGACAATAAAAGCAAGTAAGTTATTCCCCTTCCAAAAATGGCTGCCTCCAAGACGAAATCACCGATTGAGTGGTAACTCCGTGCTGGTTGTCGATTTGGGTCTCTCCTTCTGACTTGATCATGGTGCACGAAGCCTGGTAATCTTGAACTTTAGTGTGTTAAATTCATAGCTCAGAATCGAGTGGCATACTTTACTTATTTTAGATCCAAGTACCTGTAATCAAGCCCAAGATTGCAAGAACATTTATCATGAAATTAATTGACGGATTAAGCTCCAAACCTAAGCATAATTAATTAATTTGGTTGTTTGATCGGCGAAAATGGCGTAGGTTGTCAACCAAGGGACTTCAATTACACGACAAAGTTGCCTCCCCTGTCCGCTGACACGGATAATTCCTTCTTTGACGCATGTAAACAAAATGCATTCGTACCAGAGTACGCTATGATTCGTACAGTTCATCGGAGTTCATTCCGTGACTTTAAAGGGATCTAAAAGACTTGTTATGATTACAAGTGCAGGTTCTCCAAATTTGGAGGCTTGAATGCCTCTGAATTATGAGCTATGAATTTAACACATTAAAGTTCAAGATTACCCGAAGCCTCCCATGCCATTTACCCTCCTGGGTTAAAGGTTATAAATTGATTCCAGAAAATAACATGACTGGTATGGACTGATCATTGTGTCTACCGTGGAGCCATCGGGGTTCTATGGGAAAGGCTACACAAAAAAACTTGCCTGTGAAAAGGGAAAGACGGTGACCAAAAATAAATGATGATAGCGATATTTCTAATTGTGGATCAGCAGAGTCGAGAAGCATACATGATGTTTACCAAAGTGTGTGTGCGTGTCTGTCTGTCCACGTGTGTGTTTGAGCTCTTTTCGGTACAGAATATGAGTTTGGGGATTGAGTGAAGAGGGAGACCTAAAAAAAAAACTACTCGGTATTTTGGTTCTTTTTATCACAATTCAGTCTGTTTTAATTTTCAAGTTATATCAGAAATTTTCTATTTGCACTGATACACTGGAATCCCTTGTGGATGTATTGCTTTAAGGGTCTACAAATAGTACTACTGAACCAAAATCATCCTGTTTCTTTACGTTTTGAGCAATTCAATTGTCTTGTTTTTTTGTTTTTTAAAAATTTGATTCCTCTTCATTCTTCTAAAAAAAAAGCTTTCATTGCGATAAACAAAACATTACTGGATAGACATTTTCTTGGAGAACGTCTGTATTAGCAAGCATTTAAAGTAGGAGGACGATATGGAACGTACGATAAAAGGATGTGCTTTAGCTTTCTGTCTCATCATTTATAAATGTTGCCCTTCAATCACACACACACACACTTTTGATCCAGCTCCAACCATATTTCATAAGGCTTTATTCAGGGTTGTCTCTTGTTCTTAAACATCCGATTTCTAAGCACACGTCTGTGCTGAGAATATGAACATGAACCGATATGAACATCAATGTCAGCCGCCTTTTTATTATGAAATAATGTTCATTTGTGTTCCAAACACTTCCGAAGAATACTTGTTGGTGTGTCTTCAGTCGCCCTGACATCATCACAACTCGACCCTGTCCTGCAAAAATACAAATATATACAGGGTGACACCCAAACATTCAACCCAAACAAATGCTTATTTCTTTAACATCTGTTGACCGAATTAGTTATCTTTCTTTTTTTCTTTCTTTTTTTTTTGGTCCCTGTCCTGTCCTGTCTTGTCTTGTCATGCCTTGTCTTGTCTTGTCTTGTCATCCCTCTATTGGCCTACTGGCAACCTTTTCCTAACTTGTCTTGTCTTGCCATGTCTTGTCTTGTCTTGTATTGTATATACATTTAGCATACATTTGGGTAAAGGTTTGCGAACAGGTAAGGGGTGTAAGAGAGAGAGAGAGACAGAGACAGAGAGAGAGATGGTGGTGGTCTATGTTACATTACACAGGTCAACACAGTTGCAAGTTCATAGGTTAAAGGCTGCCCTTTTCGTAGCGTTCATTAATTAATTCCTATTGTTTACATGTGCCAATAATGTTATAAAACTGTACCTAAGGGGATATAATAACGATTGGCTGTAGCTTTCAAAAACAGAAAAAATTATTTCAGTATTGCAAAGTGGTGTTGATAGTGTCGAATGTAAACAGAAGTCTCAAAGTGAAAGTGGATGTTTTCCGGAAATTGCGAAGTTAACAAGAATACAGAAAAGCGCGCTTTCCTGCTTAGCACAATCCGCTACCGCGCTAATCTGGCGTGTCAATATCACTACGTTTTGCACGTGGAAGGTGAGCGATTTCCTTCACGCGGGGATTGACGAAGCTGTACTGTCTGTGTTGACGGTCTAAAAATAGCCCAAGCCCTGGAGAACTGTTTCTAAAGATAGCAATAAACTTGATTAATAATTGATTATTTCTTGTAATTGGTAAGGACTTCAAACCTAAAACTTTGCAGGAAGCTTAATTTCTTTCTTCGTTCATGGGCTTAGACTCCCACGTTCACTCATGTTTTTAGCACGAGTGGATTTTTACGTGTATGACCGTTTTTACCCCGCCATTTAGGCAGCATACGCCGATTTCGGGGGAAGGAAGCTTAATTTATACATCCCCGCAACGATGGGAAAAGCCCTGGAAGTAAGTAAACTAATTAAATAGGACTTTGTCAGCCTTTAAATGAGGGGTTATTGTGTATAGTGAGGAAATAATTTTCTGATGTATTTTTAATTCATTATTGGTGTTTTATGCAAAACGTACGGTCAATATTGAAAGTTTAAAAAAGGTACTGCCCTCACATTAATACGAAGGCGGGATCACAGCTGGATAAGACAAGGTACGGCAATTTCGACCCGGAGGTCTCTTTCAGGGCGCACAGAGGATGAGACAACACAGGAGAAAAAAAAAACCCACAGATAATAGCACACGGAAGGAACGATTACAGCAGTTATAATTAAATTACTTTGTGGGTCAGGGTTTTTTAGGAGTACAGGGGAAACCCCTTTTAAGACCTTAAAAAATGTGAGAAAATCAAGTCTTAAAATGGAAGGGGTCTAAAAATGGGGGTAATTTACAGGTTATGAACAGAACATCTTCTTCTTCAGCGTTCCAGAAATTCTGGTGACGTGTGAGCTCGTTTGCCCATTTGGGTTCCCCACACTATACTCTGAGAGCATAGTCAGCTTCACTCCGCTTTCGTTGAGTAGGCATGCTGGGTATTTTCGTGTTTCCATAACCCACCGAACTCCGACATGGTTTACAGGATCTTTTCCGTGCGCACTTGGTCTTGTGCTTGCGTGTACACACGAAGGGGATTAAGTCACTAAGCAGGTCTGCACATAAGTTGACCTGGGAGATCGGAAAAATCTCCACTCTTAACCCACCAGGCGGCAGCGACCGGGATTCGAACTCACGACCTCCCGATTAGGAGGCTGACGTCTTACCACTGCGCGCCACTTCACCCGTCACAGAACATCTAAAGAAGCAAGATCTTAAAACGGAGGAAGTCTGAAATGAATGGGTCTGAAAGGGGGTTCCACTGTGGAAAAGTACCTGTCAGTTTACCTGTATGTATTAGGACCGGGTGGCCGAGTGGTAACGCACTTGCGCTCGGAAGCGAGAGGTTGCGAGTTCGACCCTGGGTCAGGGCGTTAGCAATTTTCTCCCCCCTTTCCTAACCTAGGTGGTGGGTTCAAGTGCTAGTCTTTCGGATGAGACGAAAAACCGAGGTCCCTTCCGTGTACACTACATTGGGGTGTGCACGTTAAAGATCCCACGATTGACAAAAGGGTCTTTCCTGGCAAAATTGTATAGGCATAGATAAAAATGTCCACCAAAATACCCGTGTGACTTGGAATAATAGGCCGTGAAAAGTAGGATATGCGCCGAAATGGCTGCGATCTGCTGGCCGATGTGAATGCGTGATGTATTGTGTAAAAAAAATTCCATCTCACACGGCATAAATAAATCCCTGCGCCTTGAATATGTGCGCGATATAAATTGCATAAAAAAAATAAAAAATAAAAATAAAAAAATCCCTGCGCTTAGAACTGTACCCACGGAATACGCGCAATATAAGCCTCATATTGATTGATTGAATAAGACCACCCCTGACATGCGGCACATACCAACTATCTACAAGTGCTTTGTGTGAACAGTAAAAAAAATTGTTTTCCTTTTTGCGAATTCATTTCATTAAACACAACAACAACAAAATTCATCAAATTCCAGCTGAGCAGAACGGCTTTCACAATTATCACTGGGCCTTTAAAGGCATGTTCCTCACCATATTACCCAGCATATCAGACACCACATGTTTGACTAGGTTTTTACATGGGAACAACAAGACTATACAGGATGGTAAAAAAACCTCCCTATTTTCTTTTTAATCACATTTTTGACTGCGAAAAAAAAAGAGATCAAAAAGGAAATATGGCGCTTTTTTTTAGACACCCCTTTTTACGTCCAGCTTCTTTTGGTGGAGATTCAAGTTACAGACACATGTGAAATTCATTAAGCAAAAAGGTTCCCACTATGCACTGCCACAGAACACAACCAGGTTATTAATGTGCGGTACAGTGTATAATTATGTTTAAGTAAAAGGATGCCCTTCTTTTGTTTAATTGGAGCATCTATGATGTCTGACATTTTGGTTCTAACGGTAAGGAACGTATGTTTAGGCTCTAATAAGGACAGTTTGTCTTGTCAAAAGCCTCATGCATATTCCTTCCTCCCCATGCAAGACTTTCTTTTATTTGAATATCTGCCTTTATAGTACAAAAATCAAATAAAAAGGTCGCACTCTGCGCATAGCGACAAAAATCGCAATTTTACCAAGAAAACCTCACACTCTTTATGTGGAGAAAGACCCTGACTGTTGCAGTATGTTATGCATTTGAAAACATCTGAAATTGTGTACTTGAATTCTACAGTTTGATCAGTTCTGTGTGTTTAAAAAGTTACCTTGATCATTCTGACATGCTCTTGCTCAAATCACATCCCAGACAATATTGTAGACTCCATTGATAGACGCTGTGGTGCATGGGAGAACTGCATTCTGAGGAAACGAAAAAAATATACACTGAGGAAGAACAGTCACAACAACATTTGCAGCAGCAACAGGCTATATAATTTTATTCAAAGAACACTTAAATAAGGTAAAATGAAAATCAGTGTTGTGTCAGTAAATTTGATTTGGGGGAGATGGAAGGATTGGGGTGGGGGTTTAGAGGCGGGGATAGAAGGATAGCTGGGAACCGGGGAAGGTGGGGTGGCTAACACAGTTTGATCATGTAATGACTGGTACAATGTTTAATATATATCTAAAAAGGCAGCAACTCTGTAATGCATTATGTGAACCAACTTCTCCATAAACTAAATAAAGATCAGTAAAAGTTACCTCTTTCATTCTGGAATCTTTTTGGTCCCATCACAGCTCAGACGCAGACTCAATGGACAGATACTGTAATGATGAAAATAACACCAGCAATTTAAGGGAGAACAAGAATTATGCAGAGAGGAGAAACAGTAATGAGTAAGAACAACAGCAGCAGCAGCAGCAGCAGACTCAATACTCTTACTCTACATAACACTCTCACTGAATGACTGATTCAGTAACTAAATCCCAGTGAAGTGCAAGTGATCAAAATTACTTATGTAAAAACAGAGAAATAGAGAGAGAGAGAGAGAGAGAGAGAGAGAGAGAGAGAGAGAGAGAGAGAGAGAGAGAGAGAGAGAGACAGACACAGACAGACAGACAGACAGGCAGAGACAATGCGAATGTGTGTGTGTGTGTGTGTGTGTGTGTGTGTGTGTGTGTGTGTGTGTGTGTGTGTACATGGGAAATGCAGTGCCATTGAAAACAAACACTTGCTTCATTTAAATATCAACAGTTATACAACATAAGAGGCACTAGAAAAGTTGTACATGAAAATAAATGTTGCTCTTGCTGATGGAAAAAGAGCAGGGGGAGAGGGTCGATGTTGCTTGCACTTGCAGATAATTATGCACTAACATCCAGCTGTTTTTCCGGGTGTACTGTAACCCTGTAATGTTTAAGCAGAAATGTTTGTGGATCACGTTATGCTTCTGCTTTTAGATCAATTTGAGTATTTGCAATATTACCTGGATCATTGCGGCATCCTCTTGATCACATCACATTTGAGACTTTGACCTATATAGACTCCATGGGCAGACGCTGAAGTTATTACAAGGGCATTCTGAAAAATGACAATACAAATGCAGAGATGTAGAACTTTACATTACACTTACAGAAGCAACAACCAGAGAGCTGATTTATACAGGTAGAGAGAGAGAGAGAAAGAGAAGAAGAAGTAAAAGAAACAAGTCGCGTAAGGCGAAAATACAATATTTAGTCAAGTAGCTGTCGAACTCACAGAACACGTGGAATTGACAAGAAGAGCGGGGTATTCGTTGCGCTGAGAAGGATAGCACGCTTTTCTGTACCTCTCTTTGTTTTAACTTTCTGAGCGTGTTTTTAATCCAAACATATCATATCTATATATTTTTGGAATCAGGAACCGACAAGGAATAAGATGAAAGTGTTTTTAAATTGATTTCGAAAAAAAAAATTTGATAATAATTTTTATATATTTAATTTTCAGAGCTTGTTTTTAATCCGAATATAACATATTTATATGTTTTTGGAATCAGCAAATGATGGAGAATAAGATAAACGTAAATTTGGATCGTTTTATAAATTTTTATTTTTTTTTACAATTTTCCGATTTTTAATGACCAAAGTCATTAATTAATTTTTAAGCCACCAAGCTGAAATGCAATACCGAACCCCGGGCTTCGTTGAAGAGTACTTGACCAAAATTTCAACCAATTTGGTTGAAAAATGAGGGCGTGACAGTGCCGCCTCAACTTTCACGAAAAGCCGGATATGACGTCATCAAAGACATTTATCAAAAAAATGAAAAAAACGTTCGGGGATTTCATACCCAGGAACTCTCATGTCAAATTTCATAAAGATCGGTCCAGTAGTTTAGTCTGAATCGCTCTACACACACACACACACACACGCACGCACACACACACATCTCATGTCAAATTTCATAAAGATCGGTCCAGTAGTTTAGTCTGAATCGCTCTACACACACACACACACACACGCACGCACACACACACATACGCACATACACCACGACCCTCGTTTCGATTCCCCCTCGATGTTAAAATATTTAGTCAAAACTTGACTAAATATAACAAGTCGCGTAAGGCGAAAATACAATATTTAGTCAAGTAGCTGTCGAACTCACAGAATGAAACTGAACGCAATGCAACGCAGCAAGACCGTATACTCGTAGTCCACCGCTCATTGCATAGGCAGTGAAATTGACAAGAAGAGCGGGGTAGTAGTTGCGCTAAGAAGGATAGCACGCTTTTCTGTACCTCTCTTTGTTTTAACTTTCTGAGCGTGTTTTTAATCCAAACATATCATATCTATATGTTTTTGGAATCAGGAACCGACAAGGAATAAGATGAAAGTGTTTTTTAATTGATTTGGACACTTTAATTTTGATAATAATTTTTATATATTTAATTTTCAGAGCTTGTTTTTAATCCGAATATAACATATTTATATGTTTTTGGAATCAGCAAATGATGGAGAATAAGATAAACGTAAATTTGGATCGTTTTATAAATTTTTATTTTTTTTTACAATTTTCAGATTTTTAATGACCAAAGTCATTAATTAATTTTTAAGCCACCAAGCTGAAATGCAATACCGAACCCCGGGCTTCGTCGAAGATTACTTGACCAAAATTTCAACCAATTTGGTTGAAAAATGAGGGCGTGACAGTGCCGCCTCAACTTTCACGAAAAGCCGGATATGACGTCATCAAAGACATTTATCCAAAAAATGAAAAAAACGTTCGGGGATTTCATACCCAGGAACTCTCATGTCAAATTTCATAAAGATCGGTCCAGTAGTTTAGTCTGAATCGCTCTACACACACACACACACACACACACACGCACAGACAGACACACATACACCATACCCTCGTTTCGATTCCCCCTCGATGTTAAAATATTTAGTCAAAACTTGACTAAATATAAAAAGAGAGCATAGAAAGAGAGAGGGGGTGGGGGATGGGGCAAAGGGAGTGTGTAATGTGACGTGAGGAAGGGGAAGAGCAATGGAAAATGAAACTCTCAGTACTTTTAATTTATATTAACAGTTATGGAACTATTTGAGCACTCCCCATAACCACAAACAAGGTACAGACGGCAACATATGTTGCACGGAAGGGTGGGGGTAGTTGGACTGGAGAGTGTTGTTATGGGTTTAGGGTGGAGCTGGGGCGGAGTGTGTATAATAATAAGCATGATCAGTTAGTGCTAACAACTATCTTGATCTTCACAGACATAAATTGCACAATGATTTCACCACCATGTACCTTTATTTTTGCCCTTGAGTTAGGTGGAAGACAATGTTGAGTGGTGAACGCAAGTTGTATTGATCACTGGGTCATCCTGCGGTCCGGGCCATTGATCTGCACATTGCACCGTACCAGCACAAACAAACACAATGTTATGATCTCAATCAGCCTGCATGGTCAATCATGAATCTAAGAACACAAACACTGTCCAGATCTAATTGAAAACGAGATCATCATTACTTGGGAAATTCAATGAAAATCTAGCAGTCAACGAAGCAGATAGATCTGTCCTTGTGATTGTTGTTGCAAGCAGATAAATGTGTGAACTTCCTTATCTCAACGTTATCATTCAACATATTGATATTTTGCCTGATGGATGTTGTGCCGATGAGATAAACAAACAATCAAAATCAAAGTCATAAACTTTTGAAGAAAAAAATTAAACAAATTGAGCAGAAAGAATCTAGCTTACTGCTGTGCTGATTTCGACAAAATCAATGCGTTTACATGCCGAAGTCATTCCTGCTTTTATTCATATCATACTAGATGATCCTAATGCACAACAATACGAAAACGAGCTCAGCGAAATGAGTAACACTGCCTCACCTGCACTAACACAATGCTGCAGAAGCGAAGGTCGTCTACGACTGGAAATTTCGAAGTCGAACAGCGGCGTTTTTTCACTCTCAGCGGTTGTCTTGCTCGGAAAAGTGAAAAGCTTAACTTGAAATCGAACGGAAGTCACCATTCTACCTTTTCGTTCAAGCGTTGTTTTTATAAAATCTCAGAAAATGTAATTTTGACTTGGGTGATTTCGTCCGCCATTGAGATTCAGTTTTTCAATAATTTGTCTTCCTCCTTGGCAGAAGAGTCAAAGGTTCGGCCCGATCTTCAAGGTTCCCAAGACATGACTTGCAAACCCCGAACCTAGTTCGCCGAACCTCCCAAACCTAGTTCGAAAACTCAGGTTCGTCTGGTTAAGAACCAAGACAAGTTCGCCGAACCAGTCTTGAGGTTCGCCGAACCCCACGAACCTAGTTCGCGAACCAAAGGTTCGTCTGGTTAAGAACAGCCTTAACACCACCAACGCCAAATGGTAGAATATTAACTGCCTCATAAAGGCTCCGCTTCGTCGCACTTCAAAACATGTATCCTTCCCAGACATCCTACCCCGGGTAGAACTGAATAGAGCGTAGAACGAGGCTCCCGCATACCCTGGTAAGGATGTGATTTTAAAAGCGGTGCTCCGGTGTCTTTTGTACCCCCGTCAAATCTGTCACCTCGCGTTCATACGGGCACGGTGATTGTGCGTTAAAGGAGATTGATGGTTAATCTGGTTACTGTTTTTTGTTACACTAGTCGTGTCTGTGGGTGGAACGAACGACAGAGCCGCGGGAGGAGGCCATTAGACATGCACGTGCACACACATACATACTGTTAAAGGCACAGTCCCGGCTTACCGTGTACACGATTCGGCTCATCATCGCAGCCAGTCCAGGATTTGTACACGAGATTCTTCTTCTTCATGTATGGGTTGAAACTACCACGGAGTTTACGTGTATAACCTTTTTTAACTCGCTTTTTGGACAACCATACGCCGTACATGGTGTCAGTACAGGATCTTTTCCGTGCGCGCTTGGTCTTGTGCTTGCGTGTACACACGAAGGGGGATAAGTCACTGGCAGGTCTGCTCATTAGTTGATCTGAGAGTTCGGACACATCTCCACCCGCAACCCATCAGGCGCGGCCTGGATTCGAACCCACGAACTTACGCTTGGGAGGCTGGAGCCTTATCCTCCAGGCCATTGCGCCCGTCGTAAATGGGATAAGACCGCCCCCCCCCCCCCCCCCACTTGTATGGCGACCTACCAATATCGACTGCCTGCATGACTAGTTCCGGTGCCGGTGTAGGATCCGGTCCGGTCCCCCCTCCGAAGTAGTCCCCCGGGGGACCAATTCGTGGCAAAAACTGCTCTATAATGGTCCCCCCTTAGACATCCAGCCTCGTTTTTATATTTAGTCAAGTTTTGACTAAATATTTTAACATCGAGGGGGAATCGAAACGAGGGTCGTGGTGTATGTGCGTGCGTGCGTGCGTGTGTGTGTGTGTGTGTATGTGTGTGTGTGTAGAGCGATTCAGACTAAACTACTGGACCGATCTTTATGAAATTTGACATGAGAGTTCCTGGGTATGAAATCCCCGAACGTTTTTTTTCATTTTTTTGATAAATGTCTTTGATGACGTCATATCCGGCTTGTCGTGAAAGTTGAGGCGGCACTGTCACGCCCTCATTTTTCAACCAAATTGGTTGAAATTTTGGTCAAGTAATTTTCGACAAAGCCCGGGGTTCGGTATTGCATTTCAGCTTGGTGGCTTAAAAATTAATTAATGACTTTGGTCATTAAAAATCTAAAAATTGTAAAAAAAAATAAAAATTTATAAAACGATCCAAATTTACGTTTATCATATTCTCCATCATTTGCTGATTCCAAAAACATATAAATATGTTATATTCGGATTAAAAACAAGCTCTGAAAATTAAATATATAAAAATTATTATCAAAATTAAATTGTCCAAATCAATTTAAAAACACTTTCATCTTATTCCTTGTCGGTTCCTGATTCCAAAAACATATAGATATGATATGTTTGGATTAAAAACACGCTCAGAAAGTTAAAACAAAGAGAGGTACAGAAAAGCGTGCTATCCTTCTTAGCGCAACTGCTACCCCGCTCTTCTTGTCAATTTCACTGCCTTTGCCATGAGCGGTGGACTGACGATGCTACGAGTATACGGTCTTGCTGAAAAATGGCATTGCGTTCAGTTTCATTCTGTGAGTTCGACAGCTACTTGACTAAATATTGTATTTTCGCCTTACGCGACTTGTTCTTGTTACAATGTTAGTAATGTTACCAGCAATTTCAGAGAAAAGAAAGGAAAGAATCAGAGACTGGTTTCATTTCTTCTTATCAGTATTTATTTATTATTCATTTTATTTCATGTGATTTTTCTTTTGAACGGCATTATAAATCAGATCTATTTTATTTTCTGCAAAATATAGTCAAACAAAGAGATTGCTGTCTGTGCACTACATAATACCGGACGAAGATATAGATTGAAAATGGCTTGAATGCCTAAGAAAAACAAGAGGCGAAGCCTTCAAGGCTCACGTAAGAAATAGACAAACAGTAACACAAACTCAATCACTCCGTCACACATACACACCCACACACACAGTAAGCTTAGGTGACACTGTGCAAGAAAGAGAGACACTAGATCTAGATCTGTCTGTCTGCATGTA
>NC_090250.1:9370127-9380261 GCF_037325665.1 Littorina saxatilis | reverse complement strand
ATAAAACGAGCTGATGTTTGTTTTCTTTTTGAACGTTATGTACCTCTGTTAGCCCTGCGTTGTGTTGATAGATGGATAAAAGGGCGGATGAAAAGAAAAACTGATGAACCGTCGGCCCGGTGGAATACTCGATTGAATAATTGAATGTAAGTTTTGACTGAGAAGAGATTGCATTATTTATGTGTGTGGGTTTTTTTTATTACAGGAGCTGAAGTGTGGATGGAGTGGGGGTGGGGGAGGGGGTGGGGGGGTTAAGGGTCTGGCGCAGAGGATATGAAGCGTCTGTGACTATGGGGTCCCTAGCTGCTGTCTCTTGTGAATAAACATACACATATATAAAGAAGAAAATATATCTGCACACAGAACATTGATAAGAATAACAGCAAGTAAGCATATAGATCAACAAACAAACAAACAAACAAGCAAAAGATAATAAAAGACAACCAAACAAACAAACAAACAAACAAACACCAATGGCCAAAAAAATAGTAAAATCGCCCTGTTTTAAACGACATTACCCCCCACTTTGAAAATGACCCACAGTAAGTAAATATAGGCCTAAGAAGTTTGCATGCAACCACGGCGCCTCATAAAACCTACATCCAAGTAGCTTCGTAGCTATTTTATTACGGGTAGAATCCACCCACAGCCGCGAGCTACTGCCGGGGTGTAAGGGTAGGTGACAAAGATGACCCCCTATACCCGGGGTGGATTTGATTTACACTGACAGGGCGAGGTCGGGTGGGCGTCGGGTCTGTAGTTACGGGTAGCCTCGCTCGCCGGGTACTCCACCCCGTTATTCATTAGTGGACACCCCATAGCAGCCCATTATGGTCAACTTACCGGACCTCGGGTACCCCTGTTGTGAAACTATGGTAAGCGGCATGAGCCAAACGTGATTTTTTTGTAAACATGTGTTTTGGGGGGGAGGGCCTAGGGGTATTTCATAAGTCTCACGATGATGCCGTTGTTTGTTTACAAAATATAACACAGATTACACATAAAAGAGAACATGAATATGAGGACAATGATTTGTTTTTTAATTGAAAATAGAAAAATAAAAGCTCAAATGGTTGCTATTGAACTCAAAATCAAACTGTCTTTCTTTGCTTGTTTCTTTCTTTCCTTTTTTTCTTTCTTTCTTTCTTTCTTTCTTTCTTTCTTTCTTTCTTTCTTTCTTTCGTTCTTTCTTTCTTTCTTTCTTTCTTTCTTTCTTTCTTTCTTTCCATTATTCCTTCTCTCTTACGTTCATGCTTTCTTTCTTTATTTCTATCATTCAGTCTTTCTTTCTTGCTTTCTATCCTTCTTTCTTTTTCTTTCTTTCTTTTGTTGACATCGCTTATACTTATTAAAAAGTTGTCGAAGTACCTTTGTTGATGTAAAGTTCCTTGGATTTCGACATTCCCTATTACAAGGATTTGTGAAGGAAAAATCTGAAATCACAATTAAACCCTCTATCATAATTACAATGACGAATTATAGGCACACCAAGTAACCAATCTAAATTTGTCTTTCTGCAATGTGGAAGCTGGATTTGAACATTATTCTACAAGTCAGTTATAGGATTTGTCCTCCCCCCCCCCCCCCCCCCCCTAGAGCACACATACACATACACATTATTCTGCACGCAACAGCCAACCATACAAACTGCACTTCCATACTGGGCCGCGCGGGAGACTAATCTTCCCCCCTTATGCTGGGATCAGCGCTGAGATCTAAATTCCAGCCACCACCGTCCGAGTCTTCAGTCGCCAAAGGGTTCTAATGTCTTCAAAGGATTGGTCATTTCTTGGCCACGGTGGGTCATTATCCCTTCATGGTTGACCCTTTCATGTCCGACCCCTCTCTCCGTGTCCGCAGTGTAAACAGAGTGCTTGACCAAGACAGTGAAAATTGCAGGTCTGCGGCCCATTCTAACCAAAGCCCTAGCTGACGCTTTTATCGAAGCGTGGGATGTACAGTTGACTGGTATTACTGTCAGATAAAGATGTCATGATAAAATCGTGGCTGCACGCTTGGATGAATCTTGGTGTGTTGTCGGGTTCGGCGTTGATGTGTAAAGGATTATAGCTGTCTCGTCATTGTCAGTGTCGTCATCGTCGTTGATGACGGTCATTGTGGCCATCTGTTGGGTCTCATCAGTTGGATTCCTCATTAGTTCTCAAATAATGATACAGCAAGGCTTCAAAACACCGCGCCACTAACGTCAGTTGGATTCATTACTTTCACTGACCTAGCTCAATTTATTTAATAAGCTTGGAGGCATATGTGACCCTCCACCACGAAATGAGTCGCATGTCACCTCGCGCGGTTCTGCGCTAGGCTTAATAATAAGTCCGGGGAGTGTCTGGTATCAGTGTGTGGGTCACCTTAGTCACAGGCTTATAACTCAAACAGTTTTCGCTCTTTTCTAAACCGGTTTTCACCACTGAATAGAGCATACAAATCTCGTTATGAAAATGTAAAAATATAAAAATCATGCAAAGGTGACATGCGACTCATTCCGTGGTGGAGGGTCACATATCATTACAGACAACACTATTTGGTCAACTTCTTTTAAAGCTATAGCCTCGTCGGGAATACTTCAACATAAGACTCAAGACTCAAGACTCAGACTCCAGACCTACATATTTTACTGTCCTTGTAAAAACTAGGACAATTGCCTCGCAGTGTGGGGCGGTTTAAAACGAATGAAGCTTCACAAATTGGGTTGCACAATAATTTTTTTTTTTTTTTTTTTTTTTGCAGAGAAATGTACGTGGAGCTCAGTTTTAGCAAGCAAACGCATCGATTGTGTGGTTAGTTCCGCAACATATTCATGATGATTGTGGGTTATTCTCCACAGTTGTGTACCAGTTGAAAGCATGTTACAAAGGTGATAGTTATTTACTTAACTGATACATGTTAACCATACGAATTGATTTCATTAATAAATACTGGTTCCTTATATAGTCTTGGCCTGCAGAGAAAGAATCGTACATTGTGTTTGTCTACGTTCAGTAAATGACAAGGGTTTAAAAGTACATCACCTTTGTAATATGGTAGCCAAAGGTTGTGACATGGATTTGAAAACTAACTACTAACCATTAAAAACGAATGAAGACAGAAATATAAACTATGCTTTTTGTTGCGTGTCTGTATCATTATCTAACTTGAGTATTAACGAAAAACTCTTGTTGCCATTATACGTTATAATCACTTAAAGGCACAGTACGCCTCCCGTAAACCATCACAGATACTGTCAGGCTTTCACACACAGTACAAACACCCTTTCGTTTAAACACTCACCGCTTGAGAACATCCTATAGGTGCCCTACGTAAAGAGCGAGCAATTATTAAAGAAATAATTTTGCGGCTTGTCTGATCAGACAATCGGACGGCGCGTTTTGGCGCTAGACCTAACTTTTAAAATCTAAATAATAAATTGACAGATTGTAACATAAACATTCTTAAATCATAAAACAAAAAATTTCATCAAGACAAGGTCAGTACAATTTGAAGTTTTGAAAGTTTGAAAAAAGAAAAGCCCGGAAGCAGGGTCAAGCAAGGTCGTGGTTCTCGTAGCAGTCAAAAGCCATCGCTTGAGTTCGTGTGAATCGCAGCCGTTTGTTGCGTTATAGATTCAGAGGTACATAATAACGTGCTATTGCAGATAAGCTTACAGCGAGTCGCATTGAAATCACAAACTGACGACTACATTGTGAAAGAAAGGAAACTGGATCACACGGGTTCACGATGGCTCAGGGGTAAGATAAACCACGCACAAATAAATTCTTTGAAAATTGCTCGCTCTTTACGGAGGGCACCTATTGCACGTTCTCAAGCGGTGAGTGTTTAAATGAAAGGGTGTTTGTACTGTGTGTAAAGGCCTGACTGTATCTGTGATGGTTTACGGGAGGCTTACTGTGCCTTTAAATGACTGAACATGCATGTCGCGAGGCGGAGCACAGCTGTGGAGAATTAATATCAAAAGAATAACCAACATTATTTGCAATTGGTCGATTACAAGAGACTTTTTAGATTTTGCATTTTACATATAAACTGTGTGTGTGTGTGTGTATGTGTGTGCCGGTGTGTGTGTGTGTGTGTGTGTGTGTGTGTGTGTGCGTGTGTGTGTTGTGTGTGTGTGTGTGTGTGTGTGTGTTTGTATGTGTGTGTGTCTGTCTGTGTCTGTCTGTGTCTGAGTGTATAATTGTGTGCGTGTTCACGTGTGTCTGTGCAGCTGTCCTTTTACACTTGCCTGTCTCTTCGCCTATTTGTCTTTTTCGTGTTAAATCGTACCTGTCGGTGACACGCCTGTCTACGAGCACAGGTCCATGTTACAATGTGCGTGCGTGTATTTACCCCCAAATGCACCCCTGTCAACAGTATAATTACCTCTTCATTTTGTATCCCTCGTCTGTCACAGTTAATACTAACCCTGAATAGTCAAGCAATTGCCAATGTCTCAAGTTCCCGCTCGTGAAAAGAAATCTTGTTTCGCCCCATTAGCCTGCCGTATCACAGCTGACAACACATAATCATATGACTATAGAGAGAAACCTAAACTGGTGCACCCAAATCCAGTGAACAAGAAGGAAGGGAGAGAATGAGGGGGGTGGAGCGAGACTGTCGTGAAGAATTCGACACGATCTGTCTCCATTTAGGCTTGAAAACACACTCTCATACGTACGTACGCTCGAACGTATGTACGCACGCACCCACGCTCACGCACACACACACACACACACACACACGCACACACACACATACACACACACACACACACATACGCACACAAATACACACACACAAACACACACACACACACACACACACACACACACAAACACATCGTGTGAGAGAGAGTGAGAGAGAGAGAGAGAGAGAGAGAGAGAGAGAGAGAGAGAGAGAGAGAGAGAGAGAGAGAGAGAGAGAGAGAAAGGTGGGGGTGGGTCGGTGGTGGAGAGAAACAGACACACAGGGACAGACAGAGACAGATAAAGACAGTGACTGACTGACTATTTGGGTTTAACGTCCTCTTAGACCAACTGGTCTATATTGGGACAGGTATTGGTAATACGTTGAAGATATGGTGTGATACTTTGATTCGAACAAGCCCGCTGTGGCTGTCTTCTTCGACACACCAGCATTGGGTTTGTCTCGTCAAAGTATCGAAATACGATCATGATAATCGGAGACGAGAGATGATGCATGCGTGTCTTCGTGTTTTCCAAGCCCTGAGACTTTCGCTGTGAACGTGGGATATTTTTCGCGCGCATGTGTGCACACGGGTGTGTTCGGACAACGAAGAGAGTCTGCACAAAGTTGACTCCGAGAAATAAATCTCTCACCGAACGTGGGGATCGAACCCACGCTGATAGCGACCAACTGGCCACAAAGCCAGCGCGCTACCAACTGAGCTACGTCCCCGCCCAAGACAGTGAGGTCTAGAGGAAGGGAGAGAGAGACCAAAATATACAGTGAATCTGATTACATATTAATAAATGATGTTTTGTTTCAGGAAGATAATGATATTGACATTTTAGAATGTTTATAATTCATTCTTAAAAGTACTAACAGTCGGCCCGTTTCGAAGAAGACCGATTGAGGGACGAAGGCCGAGGTGGGCCGAAGGACGAAGTAGGCCGACTTTGGTGTGGAAAACACGTTTCTTCAGAAATGTGATTATTATGTGGTTGGAGTGTGTGCTTATAATATTAGGTGCTGCAGCTGCTGCTGTAGTTGTGGCTGGAAGCTTGGAAGCCTAATAATTAGTTAATTAATTGGTTTATTAAAATACTACGAAATAATAAAAACTTCCATTTCAGTTACCGGGCCTTCAGCTTCAAATAGGCTTGCTTTGTATTCTGTATCATTTCCTGAATACAGGATTTCATACATATGTCATGTTTACCCTAACATGCATTCGGATTTAAAGAGATGGACAGACAGTGTGTGTGTGGGTAGAGAGAGAAAAAGAGCGAGCGAGCGAGATAGACACACGGAGACAAAGCGATAGAGCTCGGACAGAGAGAGGGAGGGAGAGACAGAGACAGAGACAGACAAAGACACACAGACAGACATATACAGACAGACAAACAGACTGCCATTCAGACAGACAGACAGACAGAACAAAACTTGACTAAATGTAAAAAGGGAGATAAAGAGACAAAGAGACCGAGTGCACGCGAGCTCGCTGGCGTTCTTGTGCACTTCCGTGTGCGTGCGCACTGCATGTGAAATCGTGCGTACAAACCTGCTATGTATTACGCTTGCTACCAGGTTTGTTATTACGTTGCAAAATTATCAAAGCATATCGACAACATTCCGCAGTAGCGATGGAAGTAGCATGTTGGCACGCAACAGGGTGGGTTATCCGTAGCCATAACATCCGATGCCTTACATTACACTGTCATCATTGAGCAGAATGCCTATCTCTACAATCACGGAGTATGTTTTGTACAGACGCGTGCTCGCGAATACCAACGAGGAAAATAATTATATACACGAGTAGGAGTATGCGGTATTTAAAGGGACATGTTCAGCATGAGAAAAAAGATTGTCCACTGTTCGATGCACATCTGGGAACCTTTTGTCACAGGCGAGCGCTCGTGCAAGCAGATTGATCGTGACCGACCGACTGACCAACAAACTGATAGATATAGAGACAGACGGACAGACGGACAGACGGACAGACGGACAGTCAGGTTGACGGTCAGACAGACAGGCAGACACTCGCATACAAACAAGCATATGATTATGCACATACACCCAAAACCTAAAGAAAAAAGCGAAAGACACCGCCCCCACCCCACCCCCTAAAAATAAATACATAAAAATAAATACATACATAAACAAAATGCTTCCTTCTAAGCGCGTCCGCCCGACTAAATTTCAATGTAATATGATAAGGAAAGTATATAGACACATATTTGAGGGATGATATGGTAGGGGTTCGGGGTGGGACACGAGGCCTTTTAAATTCAAATGTAAAGAAAAACATTCTTTCAGTAACGTAGTACCACAAAACGTCTCCAGTTACCGACACAGGATGATCTACCCCGCACATTTGCACAAAATACTGGCGACAGTCTCAAGGGGACGGATTTAGGTAATAATACAACGATGATATAGCTACGCCTATCGCATAATCTTTCCTGCTTCTTGGGTTACTGAACAACAGTGTTGATGTGAGCAAAACGAGTGGCCAGAAAAAACCGTAAGATGGTAATAACAAGGCACTGTAACTGGGTAGAGGGATCAGTTGATGAGATGCATGGACGGAGACTGAGAGGTTAGGGCAGACACTGTTGTATAACAAAATGCGATGCGAAGGGTATTTGTTATAGATTCTATCGTCCCAACAAACGGATACAATGCAAACACGCCAACACGTTTCGAAACACAGAAATGCACACATCCCGGACAGACCCGCAGACACACAGACACATACTGAGACACACATACGTACACGCGCACACACACACACGACACACACACGGTACACACACACACACACACACACACACACACACACGCACACACACACACGCACAAACACACACACACACACACACACACATACATACACACACACACACACACGCGCACACACACATGCACACACGCACGCACGTACGCACAAACACACACACACACACATACACATACACACGCAAGCACGCACTCATGCACACACACGCGCAGACCGGCACGCACGCACGCACGCACGCTTCCGTTAGCATATAGACCCCCTCCCACTATCACCCTTTTTTCCCTAACAAACACATTGGTATTTCAGATTAATGACGGTCCTTACTAACGCGCACACATTAAAATTTTCTTTGAAATTAAATGTTCACTGCTACATAATAGGCCTATACGAGCAAAAACTAAACGACTTCCTTCTGCATCTGCAAAACCCCAAACAGTACCACTGCCACTTTTCTTCTTCCTCGTACCACCAACCCTCTCCCCAACCCAGTACATTACCTTCTCTATCTCTTCTGACATTATCAGTTCCACACACACAAACTTGAAACACGATACCAATTTTACGCACTTGGGTTCACTAACACCACCAACGCCAAATGGTAGAATATTAACTGCCTCATAAAGGCTCCGCTTCGTCGCACTTCAAAACATGTATCCTTCCCAGACATCCTACCCCGGGTAGAACTGAATAGAGCTTAGAACGAGGCTCCCGCATACCCTGGTAAGGATGTGATTTTAAAAGCGGTGCTCCGGTGTCTTTTGTACCCCCGTCAAATCTGTCACCTCGCGTTCATACGGGCACGGTGATTGTGCGTTGAAGGAGATTGATGGTTAATCTGGTAACTGTTTTTTGTTACACTAGTCGTGTCTGTGGGTGGAACGAACGACAGAGCCGCGGGAGGAGGCCATTAGACATGCACGTGCACACACATACATACTGTCAAAGGCACAGTCCCGGCTTACCGTGTACACGATTCGGCTCATCATCGCAGCCAGTCCAGGATTTGTACACGAGATTCTTCTTCTTCAAGTATGGGTTGAAACTACCACGGAGTTTACGTGTTTAACCTTTTTTTAACTCGCTTTTTGGACAACCATACGCCGTACATGGTGTCAGTACAGGATCTTTTCCGTGCGCGCTTGGTCTTGTGCTTGCGTGTACACACGAAGGGGGATAAGTCACTGGCAGGTCTGCTCATTAGTTGATCTGAGAGTTCGGACACATCTCCACCCGCAACCCATCAGGCGCGGCCTGGATTCGAACCCACGAACTTACGCTTGGGAGGCTGGAGCCTTATCCTCCAGGCCATTGCGCCCGTCGTAAATGGGATAAGACCGCCCCCCCCCCTCCCCCACTTGTATGGCGACCTACCAATATCGACTGCCTGCATGACTAGTTCCTGTGCTGGTGTAGGATCCGGTCCGGTCCCCCCTCCGAAGTAGTCCCCCGGGGGACCAATTCGTGGCAAAAACTGCTCTATAATGGTCCCCCCTTAGACATCCAGCCTCGTTTTTCTTGTTACAATGTTAGTAATGTTACCAGCAATTTCAGAGAAAAGAAAGGAAAGAATCAGAGACTGGTTTCATTTCTTCTTATCAGTATTTATTTATTATTCATTTTATTTCATGTGATTTTTCTTTTGAACGGCATTATAAATCAGATCTATTTTATTTTCTGCAAAATATAGTCAAACAAAGAGATTGCTGTCTGTGCACTACATAATACCGGACGAAGATATAGATTGAAAATGGCTTGAATGCCTAAGAAAAACGAGGCTGGATGTCCAAGGGGGGACCATTATAGAGCAGTTTTTGCCACGAATTGGTCCCCCGGGGGACTACTTCAGAGGGGGGACCGGACCGGATCCTACACCGGTATGGATTTTTTTCGTTCTTGCTTTTTTGTTGTTAATTAATAATTTCGTAGATTGACACACGTAGCTTTTGAGAAATCAACTAATTAAAAAGTAAACGCATTCTGCCCAGAACACAGTGAGTTTGGTATTTGCATGTGAAGTAATGCTGAACACTATTTATGAAATACAACAGACAACATCAGACACAGATTACGGGTTTAACTTGGGAAAAGAGCATTCATGTCTGGGTCTGGGTCTGTATGCTTGTCCGTTTCTGTCTGTTTGGTTGTCTGTAAGTCTGTCTGTCTGTCTGTCTGTCATCCTGCCAGTCTGTCTGTCCGTCTGTGCGTTTATTTTTTTTATCTTCCTGAGGTCTTGCGTTTCGTCTTTTTTGCGTTAAATTAACGGCTTCTGTTTCCGTTACCCCAGACTGCTGCATTTAAATAATCAGCACTCAAGCAATTTCTTAATGTAAGGGAAGTAACTGCTGACAATGTTTTCTCCTTTGCACTTCTGTTGTTATTTCCCTTAATTGAATTCCGAGAACAGAGTATTTTCAAGAAAACTGCTGAAGACGTGCGTTTGATGTGTTCTGGGATTTGTGAGAGAAAACCATTGGATGAGGCTTGGATATTCCTTAGCAGTTCCCTGATGCTGGTTGTTGTATTTCATCAATCGTATTCAGCATCACTTCACTGTTTATATGTGTTAAAATATCTGAAACTTTTGACGAACATGATACATGTATAAATTATGTTGACCAAACGGTATGTGTGTGTGTGTGTGTGTGTGTGTGTGTGTG
>NC_090250.1:9362627-9367627 GCF_037325665.1 Littorina saxatilis | reverse complement strand
CTTGTCTAAGTTTTAAACAATCAAAAATAAATGATGCCAGCATTTCCTGATTTTCAATATTCATTAAGTTGACAAAATTTCTAGCTCTCAAACAATTATTGAATAGAATGTTTAAAGAAAACTGTTGTCTTATATTTGAATAGGCTTGGCAGGCGAAGATGAAATGAATTTCATCCTCCTCCGCCAGACCACACAAGGGACATAATTCCAATCGTCTATTTACATTGTATCTGTGCCTGTTGCAATATAAGTCGTTTATGCCAACTCTAAATCGGACCAGAACGTCTCTATAACGTCTAATATGCAAACTTGATAAGTAATGTTCATACTGTAAAATAGTTTTGAAGCTTCGATAGGTCACAAATCGTTCACTATCAAATAACTTTGCATGCCAGTCTTGTTGATAGCAATCGAGCAAACGCTGCTTAAGCATCTTCAAAAAGCCAGTTTTATTACCGACCTGCTGCTCAATCCAAGAATAGCCAAAACCCAGGCGAAACACATGGTTTTTAATGTCACTAGCCCAAGTCTTAATCCCTCTTTCCTCTAAACGTTTAAGATGATCGTAAATTGCTCTTGGAATTCTATGGGAAGGCATTTCTAATAGTTTTAGCCAGTATTTAATTGCTTTCATAAGGGAATTAATAAAAAGTGGGTGTCTGCCCAATTCACCATATATCATAGTATTAGGCGTTTTCTGACTCACTGATAAGAGTTTCTTGCATGCATACATTTGGACCCGTTCAATTTCCGCAATTTCTTTTACACCCCATATTTCGGACGCATACAAAAGAGCAGGCTGAACTTGGAGGTCGAACAAACGCAAAAATACTTTTATATCATTACATTCTATTCTCCATAATGCCCGTAAAATATCCATCACTTTTTTCTTTGCTCGTGCAGCGATTTGCTCCATTGCTGTACATATTGAAAGTTTAGTTGTCAGTGTAAAGCCTAAGTAAGTGTAAGAGTTAACCACTTCTAGTAGATCACCGTTTAAATACCATTTCTCACGCGCTGCTAGGTAGCCTCCCTTGCGGAATACCATCACTTTAGTCTTACTAAGGTTGACTGACAGTCCCAGTCTACCGGAGGCCCTAGCAAGCACATTTAACTGGTTCTGCAGGCCAACAACCGTGTGTGAAACAAGGGCTAAATCATCTGCAAATAGTAAAGCGAAAATTTCTTCTATTAGGTTAGATATAGTGATGCCATGTCTTCCGTCTCTTTTTAATTCTTCAGCAACCTCGTTAACAAATAGGGCAAAAATTTTCGGTGACAATAAACAGCCTTGTTTCAGACCGATTGGTGATCCAAAGAACTCTGTATAGTCCTGACCAGCTCTGACGCAGCAGAGAACATTTTCATACATGCTCTTTAAAATTTTAAGCATTTTTCTAGACAATCCTTTCCGGCATAAGCATGCCCATAGCTTGTTTCTATTAATAGAATCGAATGCCCGACGGTAATCTATGAAAGCAACAAAAACCTTTTTATTTTGCGCTAAACTTTTCTGGATTATAGTGTAAAGTGAGAAAATGTGATCAACAGTCGAGTATCCGGCTCTAAAGCCTGCTTGTTCTTCTACAATTTGTTCAGTTTCTTCCATCCACTGCGTCAGCCGCTTGTTCAAAATGTGCGTGAATATTTTACTGACAACACTAACAAGAGAAACACCTCTATAATTTCCCGGATCGTCTGTGTCCCCTTTTTTGAAAATAGGCACAATGATGGACTTGGACCAGAATTCCGGGAAATACCCTGTTTCAAGAAGAGCATTGAGGTAGTCATGTAAAAAAGGCATTACATTAATAGTCTTTATTACTTCAGCAGGTATTCCGTCCCAACCACTAGCTTTGTTTCGTTTGAGGTGTCCTATAGCATCCTTAATTTCTTCAGAAACAATAGGTCTGTCTGTTATGTGACAATAGTCTGTCGGCTCTGCATTTATAATTATATCTTCTTGGTCGCTTTGGTTTTCATCATTCGCGTTTAACAGAGTTTCAAAATGTTCCTGCCATTGGTCTAAACTAATGTTAGCTTTAGGTTGGGATTTTCTCAACATTGTGCGTACAGTACTCCAGAATTGGAGACCATCACCAGAAGAATCGACTAAAGCATTAACTTGTCTTTTTTTGAAGCACTCCTTTTTTTCCTTCAGTAATTCTTTATATTCTTTCCTATAATGACAATATACTAACCTATTCAAATCCGTTTTCGCTTTTCTATACTCTCTCAAAGCTCCTCTTGCTCCAGTTTTTTTCAACCTACAATCATTATCAAACCAAGATGGGTCTTTATAAGAATCAAATGGCCTAATGACCCTTGTCATACACTGGGACACGCGAGACAAATAGCAGGTAAACGCTTCAATTGCATTATTCAAATTAGCAGAATTAAGTGATGTCCTCGCTTGGTTAAGTAGGGATACAGCCTCGTCAGATTCCGCTGCCTCCATCAGCAAGGTTCTCTTGTCTTCCTGCCAGACGATTTTCGTTGTCTGCTTTTGTCGCGCCTGCCCCGGTGTCTGCACTGGCCCCGGCTTGCTCGATATGTTGAGTTCCACCGGTAAGTGCTGTGACAAGATTTCTTGGCCAACGGTCAGGTGGAGATTCAACTGTAACAATTCATGAGAACACAGAAAATAATCAATTACACTGCTTCCAGTAGGGGAAATGTATGTAAATTTACCCTCTCTATCCCCGTTACAAAAACCATTCAAAATCGCCAAGTCGAAAATTTCACAAAAGGTTAACAAATAACTTCCAAACTGGTTCGGGGTTTTATCCTCGGACTGTCTTTGAGGGCCGGTTTCAATGGTGTTGTTTTCCCAAGGGCGACTATCCGGTTCTACATCTGATAAGTATGGATTCGCATCACCCACCCTACTGTTCAAATCCCCGCATACAATAAAGTGCACATCTTTATATTCCTGTATCATATTTGATACACAAGTATCCACCGTAATAATGTCACAATTAATCTCTGCTTGTTGATACCACTTCGAGTTCTGTGGGTGCACGTATGTAAAGATAATTACCACATCAGATAACGTGTTCAGTAATTTCTTCGAAAATTTGCAGCATACTATGTTAGGCAGCTGAGTATCAATGTGCATAAAGTGTACAGACAAATGTTTCTTTATGAGTACAACTACACCACCAGACTTTCGACCAAGTCCTATCTGGTGTGCTGGTGCACAAAAACAGTTATATCCAGTGAAAACATCATTTAGAAAAGAAATAGTGTCCACAAATGTTTCCACTAAACAAATAATGTCAAAATTGCATACGTAACTTATAAACCCTGGTTCCCCGAGGCGAGCACACAGTCCCCCCACGTTCCAGGTTATCATTCGTAGCTCGACTGCTGCTGGTGTTGTCGTCGTGGCGACGTCGTCGACATCATTCGGCCGGCCACTTCCCTATCTGCCACCTCTGCTGTGTTGCCCACCGCGAAGAGGGCTAGCCCGTCCTCTGGCCGGTCGTCTGTTTGGCGGCCCCTGGTTGTGTGCGTCAGTCTCCTGTCGTTCCCTGTTCGGTGGTGTGGTTCCTCGCCCGAACCCACGCAGCGAGAACATGCTGCTGTTGACGTCGTTGCCCTGGCCATCTTCTGCATGTTGTTGTCGTGGTTGGTGGGGGTCATGTTGAGAGACGAACAGCCTTGTCATCGGTCGCGTGCTCTGCTGTGTCAGTGGCGAGGTTCTCAGTGGCGAAGCTCTCAGTGGTGTGACAGAGTCAACGCCCCCATGTCGCTCAACCGAGCGGCTCGCTGATTGGCTGAGCCCGTCTTGCTGTGTCACGTAGTCTGCCATCGTGTTGTTTGTTTCGCCGTTGTTGCTTCTCGAGGGAGGCTTACCCTCACCTTTCCCTCGTGATTGACCTATTTTCTTGATCTCTCGGGTGTCAGGGTCAGCAACAATAAACACACCATCGGGTGTGTACAACTTGTCAAACACGAGCTTCGCCTTTTGATCTTTTGCCCTATATTCGTTCATCAGGCCTACCAACACTTTCCTCTTGTTTCTCACTGATTTCGAATAGTCCTCCGATATTCCAATTTTGGTATTCTGTTCTTTCAGCTTGTATGCACTTTTCAGCACCTGATCTTTATCTTTGAAATTTTGAAAGCGTGCGACAATCTGTCTACCTACTCTATGCGCCCTATCAATCAACACTTCTCTGTCGATCTGAAGAAAGTCCTTAATCACTTTTTGTACCAGCCTTTCACAATCCTCCCATGTCTCGTTTTGTTTTTCTTTGGGGATATTGAAGAACATGAGATTCTGTCGGCGACTTTGATTTTCCATATAGTCTAGTTTTTCGTCCTGTTTATCCATCTTCTCGGTCTGACTGCTAATTTCTTCCCTCAGCCTACTATTTTCTTCTGACAGTTGCTCAACCGTTTCACACAGCTTAACTACCTCACTGTTTGTTTTTTCCATTGTATCTTCAATCTCACGTAGTCTACCCGACAGCTTTTCTTCTATCGACATGAATCGATCTTCCATGGTCTGTCTCATCACTGACTGTTCTCTGATCATTGCGCGGATGTCCGACAAAATGTCTTCGTTACTCACTGTGGTTTTTTTGTTTTGGCTGTCGTTGCCGTTTTCCATCGTGGGGGGTGGTCCAGGGTTGGACTCCACATCGCCAGCTAACTGCAGAAGCAATGCGATAATGGTTTTGGGGGTAGGCAATTCACAGTTTTGTCGTATGCACCACAGCACAAGGAGAAAGCAGTTCACTGACATTAGCAGTCCGTTAGGAATGTTCAACACCGCTGACTGCCAAGCCTGCCACATCATGACGTCACCGTGTACTGGCACATCGAAGAATGTTTTGTTTTCAGTCAAAATTCCAGTACCACAACAAATATCTTGGCTGCAAGGGGGTACTTTCACTGAGGCTACTATAGTGTTTCCAAGACAAAACCCTACAGCTACCAAGAACCATAGACTGAAGTAGAAAATCAAGACATCACCTGTCCCTAAGCCTACT
>NC_090250.1:9347627-9360127 GCF_037325665.1 Littorina saxatilis | reverse complement strand
AAGCCGCGATGGTTCCACACATCAAACAATCAGCCTGATTGGCTTTTACTTTGACAATCCACGTTTCACATGAAAGCTCAAACCCATTCACCACCTCGAGTTATTGCATGGGGAACATGAGATTTATTTCCCAGATGTTTGTGAATGAAAACTCGTGAAAATGATGACAATCGAACCTGTCTAAAACGACCACCACAGGTGGTCGCAAAGGAAAGGTGAACAATAGAAACGAACTTGTCAAGGATCCCCTGTGGAAGGTCGTTATTGAGAGGTGGTCGCAAGGGCTGTACATTCCAACCCGGCTTAACCAATCAGCCACCCACCTCCCTTGTCACACACCCACTCGACCAGCCAACCAACCAACTGGAGTCAGTTTAATACATTTATTCATTGTTCATGATTCTATCAAAAGATACAAGATACAAGATACAAGAAGTTTTATTGTCCTCATCAAGACAAACAAAGCTGGACACACAAAAAATGTAATGGAGAAAAAAATATCAAAAGTTAATTCAGACCTGGGAACCCGCTGTTTTGCACTTGGAGTATTCTCAAACAAACTTGGTGTATTAAAAAAAAAAAAAAAAAATGAGTATACTCCACACTTGAACATTCATGGTTTCAATATTAAGTGTAAGGGAAGTAAATGATAATCGTTAGTGCAGAGTTACCTGCCCATGTCAACCGCGTCTTGCACTGTCTCCGGTAGGCGGCGCTTCAGTGTTTCAGGCAGACAGAGCAGCAGGACACACACCACAATGGCGGGGACACCGAAGATGACCAAAGGTATGGCCTTGGACCCTGATCCCCCTGCGTCCTGTTCGCACAGACAGACAAACGCATGCGCGCAAAGTCAAGAGACACAGGCACAGGCACACACAGAAACAGACACGCACAAAAACACAGACACACACGAACACACACACACACACACACACACACACACACACACACACACACACACACGAACACACAAACACACACACTCACGAACACACACAAACACACACACACAAACACACACACACACACATACACACGCACACATACACACACACACACACGCACACACACACACACGCATATATACACACACAGTACACACACACAGTACACACACACACACACACACCCGCCCCACCCCCACCCTCACCCTACCCCCCCCTCCACACACACACACACACACACACACACACACACACACACATACATCAAGAAGAGACGTCTAAGCATGTGTTAAAGTGGTGCCGTTTGTCGTAAGGAGAGGAGAAGTAGAGAGGAAAATAAAACATTGAAGACACACACTAAAAAACACTAACCATGTTGGCGATATACGGAGCTATGATGCCACCGATACGACCGCAGACGGAGCTGGCGCCCATGGCCGAGTTTCGCATGACGGTGGGGAAGAGCTCTGAGGCGAAGATCCAGATGACGGCAAAGGCCCCGGCGATGCCGAACTTCCCGATCAGAGCCAGCATGACGCTGATCCATTGCTTGTCTACCAAAAACATGGAAGGATAAGTGATCCAGAAACAGATAGACTGTTAACGTTAATAATAATAATAATAATAATGATAATAATAATAATAATAATAATAATAATAATAATAATAATAATAATAATTGTCAGTAAGTACTGGTGTCACATGACTGATGTGAACCAGTTGATTGGCTAATGGCGATGCGCTAAAACTGTTAGCGCACTCTTGGAGTGCGCTAACTTTTCCACAGAGCGTATTCTTACGCCCTTTACCTAAGCAAGACTGTGCTCTCATCCTCAGAATTAATTACTGACATGTAGCTTATATTTTCCACAATACCAAATGACCATAAATTCCCTGCTTCTCAATTAAAGCAGAAGTGGTTTTTTTCTGACAGATTGCATGTGCCTGTGCCACAGTGCGGCTGCCACTGATCTAAAAATACAAGCCGCTGTGTTTCATCTAATTCTCGCCGACTTGCATAGATTCTTCTCATCGTGTTAGTGGCATGTAGCTTATCATCCACATTACCAAATGATGAGTTAATATAAAATTCCCACCCGCTAGCAGAAAACAAGTGTTATTCCGATAACGTACCAGCTAGACCAGTTTGGAAGACTGACTCGATCGACTCTGTCATACGTAGCCGCACTGACTACACTGAAATACGACTGCATCAGTTCAGTAAATGAATGGTTTCCGAATTATTATTTCAAGGCAAGAACAATCGTAATCGAAAACGTGTAGGGTTCAGAACGTTCTTACCATTATAAGACTTATTACCAGCGTGCCTCGTGCGTGCAGACTCAGTCAGTGCAGACTGCATGCAGTGGTTTGATTGCCCTAGCAGACGACATAAACCCCGCTCAGCAAATTAACATGTTGGGCAAATGTGAACGAAAAAACGATGGGGATATAATACGTGTAGGGTTCAGAGCATTCTTACCGTTCATATTTAGTATCAGACTCCCCGATGAGTGAAGATACAACACGAGAAATATGCCACATTTGTTTTGAAAATGTGCGAACCGTCGAGTCCCGCGGCTTCGAGTCAATTCAAGGGGAGTCACTCCGCACAGTCAATCCGTCGAAGTTCGACTGGAGGTTTCGAATCGCAAATAATGAAGAGCACAGCCCTTTTTCCGAGTTCAAATGAGGTCTCTCTGAAAGATCATCACTGTTCAGATTAACGCTACACTGGAATTTACCAACAGAAATTAAAATGCGTGTGACGAAAGCACGACACACTTGAGACACCCCACACAAAAGTAGATCTTTACTGTACACGACCTGACCACACAGTTATGCCTATTCAAATGCGCGTTGCAAAATGTGCGCTTGGAATCTTCTTTTTTCTATGGCGGTACTGACAATATCGTTATTGAAACAATCCCAGTGCACTAAGGGATTTATAGAGCAAATCTCGAAAATAATTATTGAACTCAGCGCTATGCGCTTCGTTCAATAATGAATTTTCTCGATTTGCTCTATAAATCCCTTAGTGCACTGGGATGTCTCAATAACTTAAATAATAATAATAATAATAATAATTGTCAGTAAGTACTGGTGTCACATGACTGATGTGAACCAGTTGATTGGCTAATGGCGATGCGCTAAAACTGTTAGCGCATTCTTGGAGTGCGCTAACTTTTCCACAGAGCGTATTCTTCCGCCCTTTCCCTAAGCGAGACTGTACTCTCATCCTCAGAATTAATTAATGACATGTAGCTTATATTCTCCACAATACCAAAATACCATACATTTCCTGCTTCTCAATTAAAGCAGAAGTGGTTTTTTTCTGACAGATTGCATGTGCCTGTGCCACAGTTGCCACTGATCTAAAAATAGAACCCGCTGTGTCTAATTTTTCAGTTTCGACTTGCGAAGAATCTTCTCATAATTATGCCGTAGCTTATTATCCACATTACCAAACAGAAAACTAACAGAAAACACAAGTGTTATTCCGATAACGTACCACTGAACTAGATCAGCATTTGGAATATATACGTAGCAGACTAGATTACACTGAAATACGACTTCATCAGTTCAGTAAATGAATGGTTTCCGAATTATTATTTCAAGGCAAGAACAATCGGAATCGAAAACGTGTAGGGTTTAGAACGTCCGTACCATATATAAGACTTATTACCAGCCTGCCTCATGCATGCAGACTCAGTGCAACGTGACGAGCAATTTTTGTTGTTGGAATGCCGCAGTGGTTCGATTGCCCTAGCCTAGCAGACGACATAAATCCCGCTCAGCAAACTAACATGTTGGGCAAATGTGAACGAACAAACAATAGGGATATAATACGTGTAGGGTTCAGAGCATTCTTACCGTTCATATTTAGTACCAGACTCCCCGATGAGTGAAGATACCAAACGAGAAACATGCCACATTTATTTTGAAAATGTGCTAACCGTCGACCTTATAATAATAATAATAATTGTCAGTAAGGGGAGTCACTCTGCACAGTCAATCCGTCGAAGCTCGACTTGAGGTTTCGAATCGCAAATAACTAAGAACACAGTCCTTTCTCCGAGTTCAAATGAGGTCTCTCTCAAGGGGGGCCCGGTAGCTCAGTTGGTAGAGCACTGGACTTGTGATCGGAAGGTCGCAGGTTCGAATTCGGGCCGGGACTGACACGGGTCAACTTTATGTGCAGACCCAGAGACGGAAGCCATGTCCCACCCCCGTGTCATCACAATGGCACGTAAAAGACCTTGGTCATTCTGCCATGAGTGCAGGTGGCTGAATACACCTTAACACGCAGACACCTGGGTAGCGCGACTCCGTTGCTGCTATAGCTAGCTTTCCACTGGGAGGAAGCGACCCGAATTTCCCAGCGATGGGACAATAAAGTAATGAAAAATGAAAAAAAATGAAAAAGAAAAAAAAGATCATCACTGTTTAGCTTAACGCTACACTGGAATTTACCAACAGAGTTTGCGTGTGATGAAAGCACGACACACTTGAGACAGCCCACACAAAAGTAGATCTTCTACGACCTGACCACACAGTTATCCCTATTCAAATGCTCGTAGCAAAATGTGCGTGTTGTATCTTCTTTTTTCTCTGGCGGTACCGACAATATCGTTATTGAAACAATCCCAGTGCACTAAGGGATTTATAGAGCAAATCTCGAAAATAATTATTGAATTTTCTCGATTTGCTCTATAAATCCCTTAGTGCACTGGGATGTCTCAATAACTTAAATAATAATAATAATAATGACAGCTTACATTGCGCGAACCACAGTAAACTATGCTCTCCGCGCTTTACATAATTATTAATTATGAATAAAACCATACTATTTAAACATCAAATATATATTATAATATTATACATTTTAACCAAATAAATTCAGAATAAAAAAAACCCCAAGATTTGTAGGTTATTGGAACGTTTATAATTATTGACAAAACAAGACGTTACAATTTACAGTACGTAGACCACGAGGTGTTGAAAGTAGACGAACAAACACACTTATTATACAAATACTGAACTTATCTCAAAATAGTCGAATAAACCCATTTTCAAATGAAACATTGAAATAAAAAATGATAATTTGGAATGATCAGTGCTGTCGAATAAATGTTACAGCGCTTGAGGGTAAAATGAGCGAAGTTATTGGAACTTGTATATGTAATGAGCTAAAGCAGAATAAAGAAAAAACAAAACAAACTTTCAGTCAATACTTGACTCTCCTGGTACAGAGTCATTTCTGATTCCCATTCCGTGTAGCGGTCAGAATCTGTGTCATCAAACATTGTTCACACTGGAAAGTGGGACTGCAGACACTCTCTAATGGCTATTATGTTTCTTTCCTGTCTTAAATAACTTTTTTTAAATGTATATATTCTTGCACAAATTAACATCAATGTAGATGTGCAAAATTGACATTTTAGACAATGCTTCACTAAATCACCATTTGCTACGCTGAAAATTTCCAAAAGATGTTAATGATGCTACATTTCAGGTTTGAGAAGGGTTGGCAGGTCTGGTTATTTGCAGAATGCATCAATTGCGCTAACAAGCAACCTTGCGGTGCAAACAACACAGGGGAGAGAGAAGCAGTGGAGGCCACTCCGGCCAGTAAGTACCAGACTGACCACATACCCCCAACACACACACACACACACACACACACACACCCAACACACACACGCATACACACTCACACACCCAACACACACACACACACCCCAACTCACAAACACCCATACACACACAACCCCCGCCCCTCCCCCCAACACACACACACACGCAACCCCCTCCCCTCCACACACACATACACACACACACACCCCAACACACACACACACCTTGCGATGCAAAGAGCACAGGAAATAGCGTAGCAGTGCAGGCCACCCCGGCCACCAAGTACCAGACAGCGCCCAGCACGCGACGCCCAGCTCTGTCCAGCAGCAGCAGGCAGACGACCAGTGCAGCGATGTCCATCAACCCCATCAACACCACGTTGACGTACACACTGCCCCCTAGTGTGCCCGCGTTCAAGCTCAGTCCGTAGTACGTCATACTGGCCACCATCCTGCGTTTGACAAGATTGTGAACAGATTCGGCTTTAACCCCTTGACTTCCAGAAGAATGAACAAAATCAAACATTCAAAAACGGAAAGACTGCCAACGTTCACACATTCAGAATCAAAATACAAGAATGGTAGGTAATTGGAACGTTCATAATAGACAAAACAAAACGTTACATTTACTAGCACGTAGACCCACAGGTCTTTGAAGTAGACAGACACACAGGCAGACACTTATGAAACAGTTTATGAAAATATTATGAAACAAGTCGCGTAAGGCGAAAATACAATATTTAGTCAAGTAGCTGTCGAACTCACAGAATGAAACGCAATGCCATTTTACTCGTAGCATCGTCAGGCCACCGCTCATGGCAAAGGCAGTGAAATTGACAAGAAGAGCGGGGTAGTAGTTGCGCTAAGAAGGATAGCACGCTTTTCTGTACCTCTCTTTGTTTTAACTTTCTGAGCGTGTTTTTAATCCAAACATATCATATCTATATGTTTTTGGAATCAGGAACCGACAAGGAATAAGATGAAAGTGTTTTTAAATTGATTTGGACAATTTAATTTTGATAATAATTTTTATATATTTAATTTTCAGAGCTTGTTTTTAATCCGAATATAACATATTTATATGTTTTTGGAATCAGCAAATGATGGAGAATAAGATAAACGTAAATTTGGATCGTTTTATAAATTTTTATTTTTTTTTACAATTTTCAGATTTTTAATGACCAAAGTCATTAATTAATTTTTAAGCCACCAAGCTGAAATGCAATACCGAACCCCGGGCTTCGTCGAAGATTACTTGACCAAAATTTCAACCAATTTGGTTGAAAAATGAGGGCGTGACAGTGCCGCCTCAACTTTCACGAAAAGCCGGATATGACGTCATCAAAGACATTTATCAAAAAAATGAAAAAAACGTTCGGGGATTTCATACCCAGGAACTCTCATGTCAAATTTCATAAAGATCGGTCCAGTAGTTTAGTCTGAATCGCTCTACACACACACACACACACACACACACACACACACACACGCACGCACGCACGCACATACACCACGACCCTCGTTTCGATTCCCCCTCGATGTTAAAATATTTAGTCAAAACTTGACTAAATATAAAAATCAATACAAATCCTAACATACAAAGAATGAACATTGGACCAAAGCTGAGCAAATTGTCTCCAGGGGAGATAACCATATTGCTACAAATTGAAAGGACAATATACAGTACAGCTGTGGTTTCCCTTGACAGCTAGAGTATGGGTGAGTTTGCTTACAGCAAATTACGTATCTGATACGTATTCTTGCAGTTAAGGGGATATAAGCTACAGAGGACACAGACAGGCGCCACAAAACCTTACAAACCTTACGACAAATATTAAAAGGAACCATCATCCCCCCCCCCTCACACACACACACACACACACACACACACACACACAAACACACACACAAACACACACACACACCACCCCTTTTTCCGTGATCACTTGGTCTTGTGCTTGCGTGTACACACATTGAGAGAGTGTGCGGGGACGAGAGTGTGCGGGGGGTGGGAGGGTGATGAACCACTGTACATAAAGGGAAAGTTTGTGTGCGCGCCTGTGTGTGTTTTTAATCTAAGACAAATGTCGCCAATGTTTTTACAGAGTGACGTTATCATTATCATCAACATTGAGAGGGATAAGGCACTAGCAAGGCCGTACATACGTTGACCTAGAAGATTGGGAAAAAAATCACTCTTAGCCTAACAGGTGCGGCCGGGATTCGAACCCACCACCTTCCGCTTGGGAGCCCGGCGTCTTATCCCCTATAGGTTACTGTGCCCGTCGTCCGACTGTCAGGGTGACCCCCTCGAGTCCACAAAACCAATCCCATGAGTACGCTTCACTCACCAGGAGAAGAAGATGATGAGATGACGGCCGACCAGCTTCCTCGTGCTGATGCAAATCTTCCACAAGGGCATATCTGTTTTGACCTCCAGTTTATCCAGGACGTCCAGGGTCAAGGTCACCTTATTGACACGTGCCATACGGTTCAGGATGACCTTGGCGTCATCCGCACGACCTTTGCTCAACAGCCAGCGAGGCGACTCTGGTATGAACCTGATGAAGCAGAATAGAAGATGTTCGGAAATAACTGAGTCGGGTTTGCATGGGTTGTGAAAGAGTGAACGCCCTTGGGTTTTTTTAGGCAAACTTTCAACACGTGCTGATTGTCCACTTGTTTCAGACCATAGACCATTTATCCTGGACCGCCAACTAGCTCTCTCTCCACTCTTTCTCTCTATTACGAGGTAGCGCCTCTCGCATTTAGGAACATACGCTTACAAGGCCTTTCAGAAATCAGGGGGACGTCATATCCGGTGTCGGTTGTAAACATGGACGAAGTTGCAGAGGTAAGTTCTGAAAATGCTAAAATAAACTCAGCAAAAGTGCATATGGAACATGTTTTTCGATGAGTTTTGTTAAGTTTAGTTTGGAGTTTTGGAAAATCCAGTTCATTGTCACCTCCCATTGTCACAAATAACTGGAGCGTGCTTTCTTTTCACTGTCTTCGAATCGCTGGCCTTTCAAACCGGACGTGACGCGCTCCTGAAAGTCGAGAGTCGTAACCTCGAAGGGTCACGTGACGAGTTGGCGGTCCAGGCTAGTTGGTCTATGTGCAGACACAGTCCTCACATGTGACTGGCCAATAACTTCACGTGGGAAAGGTTGACTCACTAAAAGCAAGATTAGTCACTCTCTCACAACCCACACACACATACAGACTTATTTCCGGAATACGTCTATTTTTGCATAACTTCATGTTTTCTTTTTTTATGCAACTCCTCCATCCGTGTTTATGGTTATGCTGGTGGTGCTACAGAGACATATGAAAAACGTGCACGAGAGTATTGTTCAGTGGTTAAATCGCTGAGTTTGTGTGTGTGTGTGTGTGTGTGTGTGTGTGTGTGTGTGTGTGTGTGTGTGTGTGTGTGTGTGTGTGTGTGTTCGTGCGTCCGTCCGTATGTCCGTGCGTGCGTGTTCGTGCGTGCGTACGTGCGTGCGTGCGTACGTGTGTGTGTGTGTGTGTGTGTGTGCGTGTGTGTGTGTGTCTGTGTGTATGTCTGTATGTCTGTGCGTCTGTCTGTACCGTAAAAACCCTAGCAAACGCCCAGTATCTAGCAAACGCCCACCCCCGACTTTTGGCTAAAAGTTGTGCAGAGGGGTCACTACCTAGCAAACGCCCACCCCTTTTTTGCTTTAAAAATAATTTGTTTTAAGACATTCGGCCTCCTTTATCTACGATTTGTGTGCACACTGTTCAATGATTCGCCGGTTTTTTCTTCTTCTTTTTTTCTATCACAGAACGTTGATCTTTATTTCTGTAAACAAACGGTGTGTTTATTTTTCATTGTAATTCAATCAAGTTTGCGTTTTAATGAAACAGATCCTGTGATTGGTCAGAATGCCCCAACTCATTAAAAATTACCGGTCATTAATTGTCGATAACCACTCGCTAAAAAAGCCATTAACCACCTGCTGGCGAGGCGCATTGATACAGCCTCAACTAGTCTCGGTTAGCTTTGAGGGTCATTTTACAAGTAGGAAATATGAAGGCCAACAAAATACCGAGACCATAAGGTATGCGAAGTGATGACGTCGAATACGTGACGTAAGTTGATGCATGAATTCTTCCGGACTACGTCAGTCAATTCCAAAGATCGCTTTTGTGATGAAAAGAATTTGTTTTAGAGTTTGCTGTCCAGAAACCCGTGAAAAAAGAAGGGAAAATGTGTGTGAAAGAAAACAAAACAGGAGCAGAGTGATACGATAGGAATACAGAGACATATTTCTTGGGACTTGACCCTTGCAGGTAGGTGGACTGAAAGTAGTGTGTGAACAGAACAGAACCAATTCTGTCTGTTTACAACCGCATGAAAGCAGGAAAGAGATCGTCGTCAGATTGAATTACAATAATATTAACATGCTTCCATTTGAAACTTCTCGGTCTTCATCGTGGATTGACGCTCTCCCAAAGTCTAATTGAAGCCCGACGGTCGCTCCGTCGCTTCGCTCCGTCGGGCTTCAATTAGCTTTTGTCAGGCGTCAATCCCCGATGAAGACCTCGAAGTTTCAAATGGAAGCATGTTAATGTGTAATTAAAATTGCATAAATCACATGTTGTATCACTTTGTTTTTCTTGTGAAAATGTGATGACACTTTATCTTGCAAAGGGGTGTATACCTAGCAAACGCCCACCCCTTACTTGTACCCGAAATCTGTGCAGAAGGGGGGGGGGGGGGTGGGCGTTTGCTAGGGATTTTACGGTATATGTTTGTGTCTGTCCGTGTCCGTCTGCGTCTATGTGTCTGTGAGTCTCTTTGTAAGTATCTGTGTCCGAAAGACGAGAAAACAGGGTGGGAATAAAAGAGAGAGAGAGAGAGAGAGAGAGAGAGAGAGAGAGAGAGAGAGAGAGAGAGAGACACACACACAAACAGACACACACACAGGCACAAACAGACACACACACACCCCCCACACACACACACAAACAGACACACACACAGGCACACACAGACACACACACAGACACGCACACACACACACACACACACACACACACACACACACACACACACACACACACACACACACACACACACAGGCAGGCAGGCAGGCAGGCAAACACACACACACAAAGAGAGACACGTCGACAAAGACAGAGACTGACCACCAGAAGAACAGATGAGGCACGGTCAATGCAGCACACACCAGCTGAAGATGCTGCCAGTCTCGGAGGAAATAGGCCACCAGCGATAGGAGCATCATACCCAAAGCAAAGAAAACAGCGTAGCCAATGCCAGGCCACAGTCTCTTGGAGGGGCCCACCAGTTCTAGACCTGGTTAACAAACAGAAAAGAGTAGCAAAGTTGAGGCCGCACTGTGGTGACAGCACGTTTCAAGCAAACAGATTGACATTTTTGTCAAGTAATCTGTTTTGCCCGACTTTCGGGTTACATTATTTTTTCAGCTTTGAAAATGGAAATACTGATTTATATATATGATAATCACAATTGTGTCTAAATTCAAAATTTAAAGACGGACACAAAAGATGTTTGCTTGTGTCCCTTATAGCCTAATTGTCCAATTCCACAAATATATGGATGTGACGTGTTTGTCTTGACATTGTACTACTGTTAAAGTTAATCCGTTTTCTGCACAATAGGTTGACTTCGCACGCTTCGCAAGCTGAAGTAGGTTTGGTTAAGCCTAAAAATGTTCAGTTGTTCAGGAAAAATAGTGCTGAGTCGGCTTACTTCAGATGCGCCACCAGGGACCCAGCGGTCAGGTTTAACCCACAACATCGAGTCGAGTCGTCAAGGGAAATAATCAAGTTCTAAAAAAAAAAGTGCCAGCTTGTGTCCTTTCTATATAAACTAGTTTTTGCAAAGTGAAGGCAGTCCTCCTGCACATTATTGTTAAATCATACTCTTATGGTATCTTCTTCTTTTTTCTTCTTCGTTCATGGGTTTAGACTCTCACGTTCACTCATGTTTTCAGCACGAGCGGATTGTCGGGGGAGGCATGCTGGGTATGTTCGTGTTACTATAACCCACCGAACTCTGACATGGATTACAGGATCTTTTCCGTGCCCACTTTGTCTTGTGCTTGCGTGTACACACGAAGGGGGTTAAGTCACTAGCAGGTCCGCACATAAGTTGACCTGGGAGATCAAAAAAATCTCCACTCTTAACCCACCAGGCGGCAGCGACCGGGATTAGAACTCACGACCTCCCAATGAGGAGGCCGACGTCTTACCACCACGCCACTGCGCCCGCCGTGAACCTTATGGTATAACTTTATATGCGAGTTGAAGGCCTTTTTCTTAAACATTATCCCGCTTACAAACGGACGGAAGAACGCCAGTGTACCTTTTTTAAATTTGTTTTAAAAAGGATTATTTTGAAGTATGTAATGGTTTGAGTATTATTACTACCACTTTTTTCTCTCAAAATGAAAATTTGTAATATGGATGTGCCTGCATCGTTTGAATCGTATTATGAATTGCATTATGATAATATGTAGAATTCTGAGAGTGAGCGAAAGAACATTGTGAGTGGATGGATGCATGTTATTTGATTAAACGTCCCACAATGATGTGCTTATGATAATAATAATAATTGTCAGTAAGTACTGGTGTCACATGACTGATGTGAACCAGTTGATTGGCTAATGGCGATGCGCTAAAACTGTTAGCGCATTCTTGGAGTGCGCTAACTTTTCCACAGAGCGTATTCTTCCGCCCTTTGCCTAAGCGAGACTGTGCTCTCATCCTCAGAATTAATTAATGACATGTAGCTTATATTCTCCACAATACCAAATGACCATAAATTCCCTGCTTCTCAATTAAAGCAGAAATGGGATTTTTTCTGACAGATTGCATGTGCCTGTGCCAGTGCCAGTGATCTAAAAAT
>NC_090250.1:9340127-9342627 GCF_037325665.1 Littorina saxatilis | reverse complement strand
TGTGTGTGTTTGTGTGTGTGCTATATCGTTCTCTCTCTCTCTCTCTCTCTCTCTCTCTCTCTCTCTCTCTCTCTCTCTCTCTCTCTCTCTCTCTCTCTCTCTCTCTCTCTCTCTCTCTCCTTCTCTGTGTCAGTCTTTCCTCCTTGAGCGCACGCATGAACACATGCGCACACACACCTACACAACACACACTCCCGCACACACATGCACCCACCCACCAACCCACACAAACACACAAACACACAAACACACTGACACTGACACACCCACACACACACACACACATACCCCCCCCACACACACACACACACACATCCACGAACACAGAGTTTATGCAGAACTTATAACCTTTTTTGAAGCGGATTTTGTTGTAGGCACTTTGTGTGCCGTCTCAGTGTCGTTTTCTGTTCTTGTCTCATTTAGAGGTCTGGTCTCTGGGGGAAAAAAAAAGAGAAATACAAGAATGATAATCATCGCAAAAACAATGTGTGTTTTATTTAGCGCCGAGAACCACTTAATGGGAGTGTCAGGATCGACGCTTAATAATAATGAAATAACACGTGCTTTGGGTCAGTGGAAAAAAATGACAGATTAATTTTTTACTTGATGAAATCCGACACCGATACAGCGGTGACCTTACGATTGATTTGATGACGATGTCACCGAGACAGATTTATTTTTCGAAATTCTTTGTGCGTGTGACGAAAAAAAGAACAGGGCCAGAGTGCGATGTATTTTTAACAAATATGACATTACCAGCCTGTTTCCGCATATTGAGCCAGAATTGTTTTGTTTTTAGGCATATCGACGGTGCAGTTCCGGAGGACATTTCTTTGCAGATTTGCTTTCCAACGCGTTTTTCCCGTAATATAACAATGCACAGCTCGAAAGTATGGCCACGAACAAATCGACGGTACTTTGAAGAAAAAAACCACTACGACTTGCATTTTGCTGTGTGCGTTGTAAAATCTCCATACCTTCAAAGCTGCGCAGACAAAAAGCAGACATCTTCATTTTCTCCCACGGGAGAAATCGTTGTTCATAAAGTCTTGCAGAACCCAAACATTCTTTCACACGCGTTCTTTTCTTTTTAAATTCAGTTGCTTCGCAAAAATAAAATGTCATTGCTTTTTCAACTTGTCAAGTCAGTCAAAACGACCGCAGAACACAGAACTGGGAAATGACACTGATTGGAATACGAACAGATCTGGGATGACGACAGCTGAAATGACGTCATGTGGTCCCACCTATCTCGAGAAATAAGCGTCGCACAGAACCAGCGCCCTTCAAGTAGGGGAAGGGCTCTTAATATGGACCACTTTTTGTTTCATGCTGATAACTAGCTTGTTTTCTTGCCAAATTAGAGTGAAATAGCTTTGATAGATATTCAGCAAAAATTAAATACAGAAAAAATCACAAATGGTCCATATTAGGAGCCTGGGCACCTAATATGGACCAGAGAAGCGGCCTTCGCGAATCACTGTAAGAAGCCCCCTATACTTCAAAATAACATGATACAACTTAGTGTACAAGTCAGACTAATCAAAATATGCTTTAGATTTATCTGTTTCGGGTTGATGAGAGCATTATTTAAAGCACACCAGGAACCTAAAGAAGCTTATCAAAATAGAGTGAAAATAAGTGAAATTATCAACTTCCACGAAAAGAAGACATTTTGTTATATTTTTTTTAAATCTCGAGGGCTAGTTATAGGTTATTTCCAGCAAGCTTCTTAATAAATTAATGAAAATAGCCTTTAGCTTTTATTTTCTTCGATTTGTTGAAGGTGGTCCATATTAGGGGACTCGCACATACTTTGAGATTTTGCTATTATTTTTTGTTTGCAGCAGAAACTCGGGGTCAACACTGCTAAAATGTAACAAATACAGTCTTAGCTGTCATATATAGCAATTTGTGTGTGATAAAAGCCTTGGCTGTGGACAGAAACGAGTCCGTTTTAGGCGGCAAATTTAGAGTGAACGCTTTTGAGATTTGTGCTTCTGCAACTGTTTTGACATGTGCAAGTTATCCAGAGAGGGTGAATACAGCGAATAAAACTTTTTTGAGCGCTCTAGCGCCGTTAGTTTGTCAGAACAGGAGGTGGTCCATATTAGGATCCGGTCCATATTAGGAGCCCTTCCCCTATTAGGTACCCTTCAGAAGGTAACGAAGGAGCCATGTTAGAGAAGCTTTGTGTGTTTTTTGTTCTCGTAATATCTCATGGCAAAGTTATCAATAAATCTTTTTTTTTAAATCGTTTCTTAAAAATTTACTCTGACATGTTTTATTTTTCCAGTTTGTCTAAAATGTCTGAGCAGCCATCTTACCTGAAGCCTCAGACTCGTAGACGTCGTCAGCTCGTTCAGGCATGTGGTCTGTGTCCAGTGTAGAGGTCCAAGGTTTGTCATTGTCAAGGGAGCATGGGGTTGAATTAAAATTCTGCAGTTCGTCACTGTATCTTCTGGATCTTCCCGCCATGGCTGAGTCTCCTAAAAGTGAA
>NC_090250.1:9335223-9337427 GCF_037325665.1 Littorina saxatilis | reverse complement strand
AACAGGTCGTCATGTTCTACCTGAAAACAGGGCACAACAGACTGCAACAACACCTGCACAAAAAACTGCGAGCCGTGCCCTCCCCCATGTGTCCCTGTGGAGACGCAGAGCAAGATGCAGTCCACATCCCGCAGGACTGCAGGAATCTCCAGCCCCTGAGGAGAGAGATCTGGACCAGGCCGACGACCCTCCACGAGAAGCTGCATAATAATAATAAATGAGCATTTATATAGCGCAACATCATAACTTTACAAGTATGATCTTTGCGCTTGACACATTTAAAATTAAAACACAGTTATACAAGCATTTACATCTACATTCATAGTCAACAACGCTTAATTAAAAGCATACACCATCAAACATACATTACAAAAGATTCTTCCACTAACTAATTAATAAAAACATGAATAAAATAGGTAGTAAAAAACAAGGAAATACCAGCTGAATACCCTTTTTTCAAACAGAACATGTTGTCAACAATGCTGAAAACAGTCCTAGATGTTTATATACATTATCACTAAAACAACAAATACACTACATGTAGCCTACTGATGGACTGAGAAAACAAAATCAGGGGTTGTATTTCTTGAAGAGGTGCGTTTTAAGTGCTCGTTTGAATGCTTGGGGTGACTGAGAGTGGCGGATGTGAAAGGGGAGAGAATTCCGTTGTGTGGGTGCGCAGAAAGTAAAAGTGCGTTGTCCGTATGTTTTGGTTTTGGTGTGTGGAATTGTAAGGATGCGACGGTCAGAAGAGGCACGGAGTTGTCTTGCTGGAGAATAGACGGTGAGGAGTTCAGAGAAGTAAGCAGGAGACGAGCCAGAAAAGAAGTTAAAGCAGAGGGTGGACAGTTTGTAGTCAATGCGGGCTTGAATAGGTAACCAGTGCAGTGTGTGAAGAAGTGGTGTTGCGTGATCTCGTTTTCGTGCTTTGAGATCACCAGCTTCATTCCCAGAGTTGGACTCCAAGTGTAAAGGCGAACGACAAGAAGAAGACCTCTGTTAATTTACCTCTAATTTAAATTTCCTTCTTTCATAAGACCTTGCTTTTTTAAGTTCATAACTTATGTAAATTTACCCTCCTTTTTAAGACCAGATTACTTCAGATTTGTTTTAGGTATTAAAATAACGGGAGGATATTCACTGTAGTCCATATTATTACCAGCTATTGTGTTTTCAGCGTAGCAATAGGGCCCGATGGACCGGCACGGTTGGCCTAGTGGTAAGGCGTCCGCCCCGTGATCGGGAGGTCGTGGGTTCGAACCCCGGCCGGGTCATACCCAAGACTTTAAAATTGGCAATCTAGTGGCTGCTCCGCCTGGCGTCTGGCATTATGGGGTTAGTGCTAGGACTGGTTGGTCCGGTGTCAGAATAATGTGACTGGGTGAGACACGAAGCCTGTGCTGCGACTTCTGTCTTGTGTGTGGCGCACGTTATATGTCAAAGGAGCACCGCCCTGATATGGCCCTTCGTGGTCGGCTGGGCGTTAAGCAAACAAACAACAACAATACGGCCCGATATTTAGACGAGACAAGTATAATGCCGACGAGTCGAAGACGAGTCGCATTATACTTGTTCGAGTCTAAATATCGGACCCTATTGCTACGCTGAAAACACAATAGCTTTTATATAGCTATTCTGACATTAAATTCTGTGTTAAAATCATGTTTTTGTCAGCAACAAGTGCCAGTATGGTCCATGTCATTGATTGCAGACGACGGTTCCCTTTCCGCATGAAGCCACGGAAATAACCGAACATTGAAAAACCCACGGACATGTATTACGGAGAAAACTCGAGATAACCGGATGTTTAGCATTACGTCAATATGCTAGGAATCATATGACGTCATGACGTATCATGCTTGCCTACGTATATTGTATGTTCGAAAGTCTGACTTCTGTTGTGAATTCGCGTGGTGAAGACTGCGGTAAATCTGTAGATGATAAGAGAACAAGGATTGTCTCAGAAGAAACGACTAAATGTTTCAGACCAGTAACTTCATTTCAACAGTGCACTATACAATGGACGTTCTATGTGACAGGAGAGTTTGCTGATTTTGTGTTAAACATTGGAGAGATCGTCTGCTAGAATCAGAGATAGGTCGCTTCAGATAGCAGCTTCTGGAAATGTGCAAGGTTTGTTGCCTGTTAAAGAACTGGATTTTACACGTAATGTATGTCATGTACAGTAAGCAACAACAAAAACA
>NC_090250.1:9320223-9327723 GCF_037325665.1 Littorina saxatilis | reverse complement strand
CACACTAACTGACACAAAGACAAAATTAACGATTCATACAGATTTATGTCACTGGAGTGCTATCGTTTGAACCTAGAAACTCTACCGTGGAGACCAAAGAAAAACAGAACTGGTGACGCATTCGTCAAATAGAGATATCCTGTGTCAGGGACCAGGAACTGTGAACATGGTAAATGAAGTAAGCCGGAAACGCAAATCCCCGCTCGTCGACCCAAAACAAGGCCAAAACTTCCTTTCAAATACAGAAATCAGCGTGTCATTTGACTTGACTGCGGGGCCATTAGAGAAGCAAGTTGCGTAAAGCGACATCAACACAATCTGCTGTCCTCACAGAATGAACATTAACGCACAGCACTATCTTTTTCGTCAAGACCAGTAAATCATGAGTTGGCCAAAATGATTCGACCAGCACACTCACACACACACACACACACACACACACACACACACACACACACACTCACACACACACACTCACACACACACACACACACACACACACACACACACACACGCGCGCACGCACACACACACACACACACACACACACTTTTCATTTCATTTCCATCACAAGTATAGAAGGGACATTGACAAATATAAGGCAATAAAAGTACACGAAGCCCTGCCACACAAATACAATAAAATGGAATCTGTAAATGACATAAAAAATATAAAACAAGTCGCGTAAGGCGAAATTACTACATTTAGTCAAGCTGTGGAACTCACAGAATGAAACTGAACGCACTGCATTTTTTCACAATGACCGTAGTCCGCCGCTTGTGCATAACGGAGTGAAACTGACGAGCCTGTTCAGCGCGGTAGTGGTTTCGCTGTGCTGCATAGCACGCTTTTCTGTACCTCTCTTCGTTTTAACTTTCTGAGCATGTTTGTAATCCAAACATATCATATCTATATGTTTTTGGAATCAGGAACCGACAAGGAATAAGATGAAATTGTTTTTAAATCGATTTCGGAAATTTAATTTTGATCATAATGTTTATATTTTTGATTTTCAGAGCTTGTTTTGAATCCAAATATAACATATTTATATGTTTTTGGAATCAGGAAATGATGTAAAATAAGATGAACGTAAATTTGGATCGTTTTATATAAAAAACAAATTTATTACAATTTTCAGATTTTTAATGACCAAAGTCATTAATTAATTGTTCAGCCACCAATGAGATAGGCAGATTGTTCAGAAACCAAAGGAAGTTTTTTTGCGTTTTTCTCAAAACATAAAAAAATGACATAGGAAATTATCTTATGAGCGTGACGACATGTAATTACGGGTATCTGACGTAGCTTGTCGACCTTGGTATTGTTCAGCACCAGTTCTGCACATGCACATGGCACTGGTCCCCCCCTCCCCCCATCCCGTTTACTCCTACCTGCGCTTTTAACAATCGGAAAGTTGTGATATCACATTATCTGTTTGTCTGTCTGTTTGTCTGTCTGTCTGTCTGTCTGTCTCTGTCTCTGTCTCTGTCTCTCTGTCTCTCTGTCTCTCATCTCTCTCTCTCTTTCTCTCTCTCTCTCTCTCTCTCTCTCTCTCTCTCTCTCTCTCTCTCTCCCTCTCTTTCTCTCTCTCTCTCGCGCGCGCGCGTTTTTATAAATGACTAAACGGTGTAATGGCCGCCTGCCAGAAAGAGTCGACGCTTCTATGCATCGTACTTTGGGCCTTCTTTGACATTACTAAGTACTATTTAAAATCTGAAGGATATTTAAAATACTTCCGGGTACATAAGGTATCGCTGCCAAACATCGAATGTAAAAGACCCGCCATGACTCAATGATTCAACAAAACCAACAGTGCCTGTGAAATTAAATTCGTTCTTCACGTTGGTCTAATGCGTGTTCACGTTAAAGGTCAAACATGCACGCAGACTTTGACTAGACTGGTAGGTGTGCTTTACCAATACGTCACGCTCATAAGATAATTGCCTATGTCATTTTTGAGAGTTAAAGGCCTCGACCATTCTGCCATAAGTGTAGGTGGCTGATTTATTTACACCTACACACGCTCACACCTGGGTAGCGCCATTACTGTTGCTGCTAGTGTTCCACTGAGAGGAAGCAACCCGAATTGTGACCCACCACCACGGAATGAGTCGCATGTCACCTTTGCATGATTTTCATATTTTTACATTTTTTTTACAGAGTTCTTTTTATGCTCTATCCAGTGGCGAAGACCGTTTTAGAAAAGAGCGAAAACTGTTTGAGTTATAAGCCTGTGACTAAGGTGACCCTCACACTGTTACCAGACACTCCCCGGACTTTTATTAAGCCAAGCGCAGAACCGCGCGAGGTGACATGCGACTCATTTCGTGGTGGAGGGTCACAATTTACCAGAGGACAATGGGACACTAAATTTATTCAATTTCATGAATCAAACTAGTGCCAATCTGACAACTTTGTGGAACAAAAATTCTCACCCTGTAAACGAAAGTTGATGTTTTGAATGTGATCAGATCGAGGGATTCTCTTATTCTGTCTGAACAGATCTGCAATGCGTCACGCTCATAAGAAAAAAAAACTAACTCAGCGTTAGGTATTTCTGCAGTGAAACTACATGGGAAGCTACTGGAAGTGCACCTATCGTGTGTTAGAGAGTACAAACTCTCACACCATCGGAAACCATTGCCACGGTTACGCAAGTAACACTGCCGTTGTTGTTTCTGAGTTAGACACTTTTCAGCACAAGCCGTCCCTTTAAAGGAAGACTTGTTTTGAAATTGTGAAGGAATATACAAGCTTTTTTTTTTTTTTTTTTTTTTTTTTTGGGGGGGGGGGGGTTGTTATGCAGGTGTGCTGATTAAAAACGTTACTGCCAGGTCTTTAACTCTCGCTTATGCTGTTGTCAACCACTTGAGGCAGTTTGAAACGTATAACTAAAATGAGAGGCACATTGTTCAGAATCCAAAGAAGGGTTTTTTTTCTTCTCGATTTTCTGAAAACACTCAACAAAACGACATAGGCAATTATCTTATGCACGTGACAAATAGTTGACATGGTCGTTAATACGGGGAAGGGAGGTACATTTGAAACTACATATTGTCACCAAGCCAAGATACTGTGCGATACAATACACAATGAACCAGGACGTGAACCGTTAAAGGCACAGTACGACTCCCGTAAACCATCCCAGATACTGTCAGGCTTTTACACACAGTACAAACACCCTTTCATTTACACACTCACCGCTTTTGAACATCATAGGTGCCCTCCGTAAAGAGCGAGAAATTTTAAAAATAAATAAATTTGCGGATTGTCTGATAGCGCTAGACCTAACTTTTAAAATCTATATAATAAATTGACAGCTTGTTACACAAACATTCTTAAATCATAAAATAATTCTTTTTTCATCAAGACAAGATCAGTACAATTCGAAGTTTTGAAAGTTTGAAAAAAGAAAAGCCCGGAAGCAGGGTCACGCAAGGTCGTGGTTCTCGTGGCAGACGACGGTAATGCCTATCGCCAGTTCCTCCGAACAGTCAAAAGCCATCGCTAGAGTTCGTGTGAATTGTAGCCGGCTGTTGCGTTTAGATTCAGAGGTACATAATAACGTGCTATTGCAGATAAGCTTACAGCTTTCTTTCTTTCTTTCTTTATTTGGTGTTTAACGTCGTTTTCAACCACGAAGGTTATATCGCGACGAAAGCTTACAGCGAGTCGCATTGGAAATCACAAACTGACGACTACATTGTGAAAAAAAGGAAACTGGATCACACGGGTTCACGATGGCTCAGGGGTAAGATAAACCACGCAAAAATAAATTCATTGAAAATTGCTCGCTCTTTACGGAGGGCACCTGAGATGTTCTCAAGCGGTGAGTGTTTAAATGAAAGGGTGTTTGTACTGTGTGTAAAAGCCTGACAGTATCTGTGATGGTTTACGGGAGGCTTACTGTGCCTTTAACAAACACATACCAATCTACTTTCTGATTCGAAATAGAATCTCGTATCAAGTAAGCCTTCTTGAAATTGCGCAAGTCTTATAGGACATTCGACCTGGATACGTCGCCACGTATTCCTGCCTTCCTACATACAGTCTTTTCCTTAATTCCAATTCGTTTACGATTTTCTCATGGGTTCAGTTTTTTCATTGAGTAAAGTACCACCTGATGGTCGTTTGACAAGATTTCTGGATTTTCTTGAAACGTGTCTTTCTTCAGATCGCCGGTGTGTGTTGTCCGTCTTAAACAACTTACGTTCTATGCACACCATTATTTTTCAGTTGGACTTTTCTTTGATCATCATCAGCTGCATAAACGTGTTTCTTGCGTGTAAAGTTTATACACTTTTCACGGACTTCCTTGAAAAAAATCTGTGTATACAATTGTTTGTGTGTGGGGGAATGTGTAGTAAAAATACAAAAGTGATACCAGGCTTGGTTCTGGGTATAAAAATATAACTGTTAAACTTGATTTTTTCAGATGCAACTAATTGGAATCTAAATCGTGGAGCTATCCCAAATAAGATGCTAGTATGAGTTTTGGAAGATGTTTAAGTGCTAATGAGTAGGCCATCAGAAAAATGTGGTCCCATGTGAGACAATCATGAAGTTTACTCAGTAGAACCTGTGCAGCCTATTCGTGCGGCAGACACGCCGTTGCATCGTGTCCAAATGGACGAACCTCTACTAAATGAATTTGTGATCTTCTGCATGGGAAGGGAAAAAATACAAGATTCGTCCTGAACTGAGCTATTCTTGCAATCACTTGTGCTTCAGATTTGCAGCTGGGTCAACGGTGAAGATCTGCCTCCCAGCTCCTTTTGTTTGTGAGTAGAATCGGGAAAATCCTGGGATAGATTATGAGTAGGCTAATTCTGACAATTGCTTATATCTGTCAGCAAGCAAAATAGCGTGCTCGGTAAGGTATATTCTAGCTTTTCTCATATATAGAAGCAACAATACACTGTGCTTCAATAAAGGGTACAGAGATGGCTACAAAGGGACGTCTGAACCTTGGCTTTAACAGCGGCACTTATGACAGCAGTGAAGGTAAAAACCTCCCGCCACAACCACCTTTATCGATGTCCTTGAATGGAATAACTCGTCATTTAGTCGTGGCGAATGAATCTACTGGATCACATCCACAAGAAGATGTCACTTCTCGGGTACTTGTGGAAAACAAATCTACAGGATCCCATTCAAGTACAGGAACAAGTGCCGCGTTTGATGTTGCCAATGGATCTACAGGATCCCATTCAAAAACAGGAGCAAGTGCCGCGTTAGCTGTTGCTAATGGATCGACAGGATACCACTCAAACACAGGAGCAAGTGCCGCGTTAGATGTTGCCAATGTATCGACAAGATCAGATTCGAAGTCAGTAGTGCTTTCAGAGGCTGACACTGAAATCGCCTCAGTTGAAAACTGGTCCGCGACGTGTTCGTCTCTTGGTGATTCCTCGAAAGAGGGAAGCGACCACACGGATTCACCAAACCAAAACCACGTTCCGAAATATGGACGACACTTCGACACCACAGGTGAGTACGACTTACAAAAAGGCAACAACTGTCGAAGTTATCTGTCAGTATTACAAAGGTTGCATCAATATCAAACAACAAGAAAGGTAGATTATTGGAACGTTTAATTATTAACAAAACAATATTTTACATTTACAGTACGTCGACCCATTTGTCTTTTAAGTAGTCAGACAGACAAACACAAAATAATGAACTTATCTCAAAATGAGCATTGCCTCGCCAGCATCTTGCAAGCGAGTCACGTTTCGTGAAAGATTTTGGGATAAGTTCATTAATTTTATTATAAGTGTTTGTCTGTCTGGGTCGACGTACTGTAAATGTTACGTTTTTTGTGTGTCTATAATTAACAGTTCCAACAACCTGCCTTTCTTGTTTTTTGTGTTTTTGTTTTAACGTCAGTAGTCTATCTTTTTTTGTGTTGATTTGTGCATCAAGGTATCAGTGTTCACATACAGTAAAATGGGAGGTATATTACCTCCCGATTCCAAAATCACACACAAATCATAAAGTGATTGAGTAAGAAGGCAGCCTTGTTCTCAGGTCTCGGTCTATGGTCACTGGTGAATATTGTTATCGTCGTGGAATTTTGGCGTAACTCGATGTTAACAGCTTTTCGGGAGAAGGACAACACTGATTATTGTTTTATTATGAAATAGTGTTTATGTCCGTCCTGGTATGTATAGCAAAATAAAAGAATGTTAAATCATGTATCGTCGATCGTATTTAAGAGAATATTCATCATGGAGAAAGATTTAATTAGTCTAAAGCTCCAAAACATCAAAATCGCCAAGAATCAAGTTACGCCAAAATTAGACGATGACATCGTTTTTGATCTGACGCATTGCTCTTACCCATGGCCGGTCGACCATTCAATAGATTTGACACGCAGAAAGTCTAAGCCAAGACACTGACTTGAACCTATGCTTTTTTTTTTAATTCGGATACAACGGACCTTATGTCATCTGAGTCCAGGAACAACACGGAAGAGGTTTAAAACGTTGACTTTTGTCAAGGGGGCATTATATACCATGTACAATGTTTCCGCGAAGGAGGTATGAAGCTTGTCTGATTTTTTTTTCCAATGTTACTGATTTGTGAGTGAAAAAAACCCACAGAGAACAAAAAGTGTGTTTTGTACCATTATCGGGAGTAATAAACGATGGAAACTAATTTATTTTAAAAAAAAAGGTTTCTTCGCATTTTGCGTAACTGTTTATTTTGAAAACTGTATGTGTAATCTAGAATGTCAACAATGGTCATCTCGCACCCCTTCTTGGTGGGAGGAATGCATACACTTTGCTTTCTTTACCACGAGGTTTGAAATACCTTTAGGCTCTATTTATTCTGAGGATGTATGGCGTGGAACACAGAACATGCAAGTGTCAGTCAAACGAAATCCCAATAACCCCAGACCCTGTATTGCATACATCCAAATTACAACTTGCACGGCATTCAGAGAAAGGAACTGTCACAGAAATTGCTACACATCTTTTTGATTGCGAACGCACTCCTTGCATTTGCTTGCAGATTCCTTTAGTGGCAGTGATTCAGATGCTGCGTTGTTTTATTTTGGAACAGATGATTTGTAAAAGAGCACAATTGACCTGGATTTAAGCCATATTGAAAAAAAACTGTAACATTTGCCATCATCATCGTCGTCGTCGTCGTCGTCGTCATCGTCATCATCATCATCATCATCATCATCATCATCATCATCATCATCATCATCATCATCGTCATCGTCATCGTCGTCCCTTACACCGGCATTGCCAGCACAACCACGTCATCATCATCATCCCCTTCCTTTGCTCTTCAGTGACATCGTAACATTCATTCTTTTTTTCCAAATTAACGCAGATGTGCAACATTACACCTCGGTCCGTGCGGGAAATGGTGTTGATGAGCTTCGTATTGGACTGCCTGTCAACTCTTCGGAGGGACCTCTTGAACCCTCATCTCCCCTCACGGGACATAAACCGTTTTCCAAAGACATTTATTTACCAGACCACA
>NC_090250.1:9287723-9315223 GCF_037325665.1 Littorina saxatilis | reverse complement strand
CCTAGTTTATTTTGCAAAGACTCACATCTATGCAATCTTTTTGCAAACAAACAGGTAAGGCACGAACGTAACACTACTTGTCCCGTGTTTATTTTGCGCAGACTCAGGAAACGTGACAACACCAGGAGAATTTAGCTGTTCAGAAAAGGGTGAATATTACCTCCCCCTTCCCTACACATTTCCACTCTATTGTGGAGAGTACCAATTATGCACGGAGGGCAAAAGTACTGCAAGTGCATGTGAAGTAGGACTGGAGTATGGTGACAACGAAGGGAATATTGGATCTCCTTGCCACCAGCCGTCTAACTTCACTTACTGTGGGGAGAAAAGTCTCCCAGAAAACGCTGGGACGACATCCACAACCTCCTTAACCACATCAATGGAAGCGACGACAGCAACCACGTCAGTACAAAGTACTTCGGGACTAGTGACTGTTGGTACCTCTTCGCCTGCGATGCTCTGTTCCAACGTTGACCCAAGAATCAGTGAGTGTGTGTGTGTGTGTGGTAGGGGGTGGAGTGTGTGGTGTGTTTGTGTGAGGGGGAGTGGGGGGTGGGGTGTGTGTGTGTGTGTGTGTGTTTTTGTGTGTGTGTGTGTGTGTTCTGTTCCAACGTTGACCCAAGAATCAGTGAGTGTGTGGTAGGGGGTGGGGGGTGTATGTGTGTGGTGTGTTTGTGTGAGGGGGGTGGGGGTGGGGGTGGGTACGGGTGTGTGTGTGTGTGTGTGTGTGTGTGTGTGTGTGTGTGTGTGTGTGTGTGCGTGTGTGTGTATGTGTGTGTGTAACAAATTCGGAGTATTACTGCCACTTGGATTAGTGAAACAGTAACCCATATGAAACGAAGAAGAATGTAGTGATGAGTTTTGCCAGTGATGGCGCTATTTTTCTCAAACTGGAACACACACTTTTATGATGAAAGTTAAGCTGGTCATTAGAACCAGTAAGAGTCCAACTCAGAGTACTGGTTTTGTTGTTTTACCAGCGAAACAAACGGTAGGTCTAAAAATCAACCGGTAGGTTATACCGGCAGCCAATTTTGTTCCGGTATTTTCTCATTTCAACCGGTAAAATACCGGTAATTACCGGTTAACGCCAATACTGGTTTTGCAATGCAGCTGTTTCTCGACTCAGCAGTCAAACGTTCCCCTCTGTGTGTATGTTCGCAAGAACACAGGAATATAGGATATACTAAACAAGAACTAAAGAAAATTATCGAAGAACAAAAAAGGCTTTCAAAGAAAGAGTTCTTGGTCATCTAGGGTGTACTGTGTTTCTCTTACAATACATGTTCAAATATATAAAATACATAAAACAGGATTTTCTATCATTACTTCTTGTCCAGAAGAAGCCTCCTTAAGCGAACATTTAATTTGGTTTTATAGATGTGCTGCATTCTCATATTGGTCAGTACACAATTGTTTTGTTGTTCAACTTTGTTAATCTGAACCACAGTTACTCTTTTTTTTTTTTAGATTACTCCTTCTTGTGTAAAACAATTTTTTCTTTTAAATTGGTAATATATGTTCAAGAAACATAACCTTTGTACTTTTTCATTAAGAAAAGTAAAGCCATTTTAATTGTGCAGTGTCAAATGCCTCCTCGATGTATGAGTGTCCCGAAACTGGTGCAGTCTTTGTTCCTCGCGGCGACACCTACCCAAACAATTGCGCCACCTACAATTGGTGTCTCGACGGAACAGTTATCTCCGTTGGCGACTTCCACTGTGCCGAGGGAAGTTCCTTCATTCTCCGAGAACGGCCTTGTGAAACAGACGGGGATGAAGACAATTTCTGTGAACAAATGCAACGTGCTGAATGGTGCAGAAAAATTGGCTGGACGGAAGCAGGTACGTAGGAAGCTTAGTTACCTACCCTTCGTCACCCCCCCCCCCCCCCCGAACCCCCCCCCCCCCCTCGCTGCCCTCGCATTGCCCACAAAATAGAAATCTCCACGCAAGCTTAACCTTTGCCGTGCTTCCTGGGTTCACCTGTACCCAGAGACACACTAAAATCATTGTAACTCTGGAACCATTAAAGGTATCGTTTTGAAATTTTAAGTATCTCTCACACACCTAATTTGCTCTCTGTCTGCACATTTTTAGTGTGTACATGACAAAACATCAGAATTAATTGATTATGATAATTTACATAAACACTACCGATGGCGCGGGTTCACACATACCCATACTTTTAAAGAGTAGTAGTGATTGTAACTATCCCTCTGCCGACGGCGCGGGTTCTGCTACACCCATAATTACCAAAGCGGCGGAACAGTGTCTGTCTGCCTGTTTGTCTCCAAGAGACTGTCTGTCTCTCTGTTTGTCTGTCCGTATCTCTCTGTCTGTATGTCTGTTGTCAGTTGCTCTGTCTGTCTGTCTGTCTGTCTGTCTATCCGTCTATCTGACTGTCTGTCTATCTGACTGTCTGTCTCTGTCTCTCTCTCTCTCTGTCTGTCTCTCTCTCTGTATGTCTCTCTCTCTGTCTCTCTCTCTCAGTCTCTCTCTCTTAGTCTCTCTCTCTGTCTCTCTCTTAGTCTCTCTCTCTGTCTCTCTTTCTTAGTCTCTCTCTCTCTCTCTCTCTCTCTTTCTTAGTCTCTCTCTCTCTCTTTCTTAGTCTCTCTCTCTCTTAGTCTCTCTCTCTCAGTCTTTCTTAGTCTCTCGCTCTCTCTCTTTCTTAGTCTCTCTCTCTTTCTTAATCTCTCTCTCTCTCTCTTTCTTAGTCTCTCTCTCTCTCTCTCTCTCTCTCTCTCTCTCTCTCTTTCTTAGTCTCTCTCTCTTTCTTAGTCTCTCTCTCTCTTAGTCTCTCTCTCTTTCTTAGTCTCTCTTTCTCTCTCTCTTTCTTAGTCTCTCTCTCTCTTTCTTAGTCTCTCTCTCTCTCTTTTTAGTCTCTCTCTCTCTCTCTTTCTTAGTCTCTCTCTCTCTTTCTTAGTCTCTCTCTCTCTTTCTTAGTCTCTCTCTCTCTCTCTAGCTCTTTCTTAGTCTCTCTCTCTCTCTCTCTTTCTTAGTCTCTCTCTCTCTCTTTCTTAGTCTCTCTCTCTCTTTCTTAGTCTCTCTCTCTCTCTATCTTTCTTAGTATCTCTCTCTCTATCTTTCTTAGTCTCTCTCCCCCTCTTTCTTAGTCTCTCTCTCTCTCTTTCTCAGTCTCTCTCTCTCTCTCTCTCTTAGTCTCTCTCTCTTTCTTAGTCTCTCTCTCTCTTAGTCTCTCTCTCTTTCTTAGTCTCTCTTTCTCTCTCTCTTTCTTAGTCTCTCTCTCTCTTTCTTAGTCTCTCTCTCTTTTTTTTAGTCTCTCTCTCTCTCTCTTTCTTAGTCTCTCTCTCTCTTTCTTAGTCTCTCTCTCTCTTTCTTAGTCTCTCTCTCTCTCTCTAGCTCTTTCTTAGTCTCTCTCTCTCTCTCTTTCTTAGTCTCTCTCTCTCTCTTTCTTAGTCTCTCTCTCTCTTTCTTAGTCTCTCTCTCTCTCTATCTTTCTTAGTCTCTCTCTCTCTCTTTCTTAGTCTCTCTCTCTTTCTTAGTCTCTCTCTCTCTCTCTTTCTTAGTCTCTCTCTCTTTCTTAGTCTCTCTCTCTCTTTCTTAGTCTCTCTCTCTCTTTCTTAGTCTCTCTCTCTCTCTTAGTCTCTCTCTCTCTTTCTTAGTCTCTCTCTCTCTCTCTCTCTCTCTCTTAGTCTCTCTCTATTTCTTAGTCTCTCTTTCTCTCTCTTAGTCTCTCTCTCTCTCTCTCTTTCTTAGTCTCTCTCTCTCTTTTTTAGTCTCTCTCTCTCTCTTTCTTAGTCTTTCTCTCTCTCTTTCTTAGTCTCTCTCTCTCTCTCTCTTAGTCTCTCTCTCTCTTTCTTAGTCTCTCTCTCTCTCTCTCTCTCTCTCTCTCTCTTAGTCTCTCTCTCTTTCTTAGTCTCTCTTTCTCTCTCTTAGTCTCTCTCTCTCTCTTTCTTAGTCTCTCTCTCTCTCTTTTTTAGCCTCTCTCTCTCTTTCTTAGTCTCTCTCTCTCTCTTTCTTAGTCTCTCTCTCTCTCTCTTTCTTAGTCTCTCTCTCTCTTTCTTAGTCTCTCTCTCTCTCTTTCGATGTCTCTCTCTCTCTCTCTTTCTTAGTCTCTCTCTCTTTCTTAGTCTCCCTCTCTCTCTTTCTTAGTCTCTCTCTCTCTCTCTTTCTTAGTCTCTCTCTCTCTCTTTCTTAGTCTCTCTCTCTCTTTCTTAGTCTCTCTCTCTCTTTCTTAGTCTCTCTCTCTCTCTTTATTTGTCTCTCTCTCTCTTTATTTGTCTCTCTCTCTCTATCTTTCTTAGTCTATCTCTCTCTTTCTTAGTATCTCTCTCTCTCTCTCTTTCTTAGTCTCTCTCTCTCTCTTTCTTAGTCTCTCTCTCTTTCTTAGTCTCTCTCTCTCTTTCTTAGTCTCTCTCTCTTTCTTAGTCTCTCTCTCTCTCTCTTTCTTAGTCTCTCTCTCTTTCTTAGTCTCTCTCTCTCTCTCTTTCTTAGTCTCCCTCTCTCTCTTTCTTAGTCTCTCTCTCTCTCTTTCTTAGTCTCTCTCTCTCTTTCTTAGACTCTCTCTCTCTCTCTTTCTTAGTCTCTCTCTCTCTTTCTTAGTCTCTCTCTCTCTCTCTTTCTTAGTCTCTCTCTCTCTTTCTTAGTCTCTCTCTCTCTCTCTCTCTCTCTCTCTCTTTCTTTCTTAGTCTCTCAGTCTCTCTCAGTCTCTCCCTCCCCCTTTTCCTCCCCCTCTCCCTCCCCTGCAAGAGGTCGGTGAAGGGAGAAACTCGATGCAACCACTGAAGTAGAGCTGTGGGTTTCCCTGAACCCACCCCGTCGTTAGAGAAATAAACGGTAAAAACCCTCTTTCAAATGTATGGGTTCAGACAAACCCGCATCGTCGTTAGAGGAATAAACGGTAAAAACCCTCTTTCAAATGTATGGGTTCAGACAAACCCGCATCGTCGGGAGTGTGTAGTCAAAAGCGGCATCCGGCAAAGGTTAAGCAAGCTTAAGCAAGCAGGCAATTTAGACATAAAACATCTAATTATTTTTAGCATTATAACAAACCGAAGATCCCACCAAAGATAAAACTATCTCAGGGCTAAAACGCTTCCCAAAGGCAGAATTGTCGTAAACTTTGCAGTGTCCTGGAGAGACAATTTAAATTGTCGCTAATGAGTTATGAAAAAAGAGATTCGAAACAGTCTTTCAGCTTGAAGCTGGAAATACAAATAATGTGACAAGCCTTAAAGAGTGGGGCGTAGAACAGCTGAACTTTGTTGGTAATTAAGATTGTTGAATTCGAACTATATGTAGAAAAACAGTTGTTAGTCAGGGATGGCCAAAACGTCCGCCCGACCGCCAGGGCCGAGTAAAACATCTGCCGGGCTAGAAGAAACCGCCTGGCAACTCGCCCGGCTGGCCAGTGAAAATTCTGGTCAAATGCAACACTTTTGGTTGTACTATCGAGTTTCAAAGCCATTTAAACCCTGATGCAGCAACTGTGGTATGTACTGGGCCAGCGGAATTTCTGACGGGCTAGTGACTTTCTTGAATTTACTCTCTCGGCTGGCGAGTTAAAATGGCCATCGCTGTCAGTCTGTTTTTGTTTGTTGTCTCTCTCTCTCTCTCTCTCTCTCTCTCTCTCTCTCTCTCTATCTCTGTCTCTCTCTCTCTCTCTCTCTCTCGCCCTCGCCCTCGCCCTCTCTCTCTCTCTCTCTCTCTCTCTCTCTCTCGCCCTCGCCCTCTCTCTCTCTCTCTATCTATCTCTCTCTCTCTCTCTCTCTCTCTCTCTCTCTCTCTCTCTCTCTCTCTCTCTCTCTCTCTCTCTCTCTCTCTCTCTCTCTTTGCGTCTTGGTATGTATAGATTGTGTTTGGATGTATCAACCGTTTCCTAAAGAGAAACACATGCTTTCTTATCTTCACTCTACTCTTCCAGACACCAGCACCGCATCTGTACCTGTTGCTCAGATTCCGACAACCTGTACGGGATTTACCAACGACTTTATTCCGGTGAACGACACATATCCTGACCACTGCGCCAAATACCAACAGTGCGTTCACGGAAAAGCGTTCCAAAAGTCTTGTCCGCATGGTTTACACTTTTCGCACATTGGACAGCCTTGTGTGAAGTCAGACGATTCTGAAAACTACTGTAACAAAAGAAAGCAATCTTGAGAGCTGTGTTAATGATGCACAATATCGACACTTGCCCAGCCTGGCGGACTTTACACGCACTTTTCCACAAGTTGCCGAGAGAAAACTTCAGTCTCGAAACGTTCTGTCATTTCCTGGGTAGAAAGCTTTGTTTGACGTCATAATTCTCATTGAGGCGTCTACTCGATCTCTTATTTTTGTCTTTGACTTGTAACATTGTACATACTATGTGTAAGAAGTTCAAGAAGAAAATGTTTTGGTTTGTTTAAACTCTTGTCGTATCTCTTTACAATACAATACAATACAATACAATAACTTTATTAATCTCTAAAAGAGAAATTACATTGCTGAGCGTTTGTGTCCGTAATAATAACATACATAAAACATTCAAAATAAACATTTGTTCTTTGTCCTGAGAAAATATAGCACATTGGTTATCACATAAGAAAGTATATTAAAAATAAATTTAAGTGAAATGAACGTTAAGACGGCCATTGTAGGGGAAGGTTACCTAATATGGACCACTTGTTGTCTCAGGCTGATAACTAACATGTTTTCTTGCGAAGAAGTTTCATTTTGTGTTTGGTAGTACTTCTTGCCCAGTTCTACCTAGCGATGGGTGTATTATTTCTTAATTTTGTAGTTTCAGTTTCCTTCACTCAAACTTGATGAAATTTGGCCATCAGGTAGCTTATGCCTAAGCTAGGACACAAAAATATAAAACTAGCATAAAATTATTATGTTGTGTTAGAAAAAAAATACAAAAAATGACATTTTGAAAAAGGTCAAAAACACGCAACTTTTGCGGAGATTTTTTCATACATTTGACAAGTCTCAGACCTGTCCTTTGGTTCAATCATTTAGTGAATGTGTTGCTATGGCATGCACTAAAAGAAAAGGCATTGATGCAGCGGTTCATAATCACCACGTTACCAAATTTTCTACTAAACAAAATCCAAAATACCAACTTAAAAAAAAATATGTTCTGCTGAGCACTGGTTAGACTAAAGATGTTTTAGTTCATGTCATAGCACTACTTTTATGCTATGTTCATGCCAAATTTGATTACCATAGCTTGAAAAATAAAAAAAATGGGGACCCGCAAAACTTCAAAATATGTCATTTTTTTTTTAGAAAATCGTGCATGCAAAAATGAAAACTAAACTTACTGTACCTCAGAAACAAACTTTTCAAGCAATAATGGGTACCCAATAATGTCCCTGTTTACCACATGGAAGCAGCCATTTGCAAAAGTGAAGTAATCCTTGAGAAGACAGGGAGACTGATTGTACCGAATTGCTGCAGGGAGTGCTTTGTTTTCACTGAATAAAGAGTATGACTGAACGGACCCCCCAAAAAATAAAATCGGCACATTTTGGGGATTTGGTATATGACACTAGTCATCTTTGACATCGAATATCTCCGCACCGGTTATACTTAGACATATAATTTCAATTGGGGATGAAAATAGACTCGTGTACCTGTATACAAATGTACTTTGTTAATACAAAAGCAAAAACGTGATTTTTTTTTTATCTATCTCTAGGTAGAACTGGGCCCTTAAGTTAACCGCCAGGCTTAATTAGGGTGAATTAGCTTCGATAGAAATTGAGCAAACATTGAATACAGAACACATTCACAACTGGTCCATAATAGGTGCCTCTGCGCCTAATAAGGACCAGTGAAGAGGTTTTTGCTAATCACTGTAAAGTGCCCCTATACTTCAAAATAGCATGATACAACTTAGTGTGTAAGTCAGACTCGACTAATTCAAATATGCTTTAGATTTATCTGTTTCGGTTTGAGAAGAACGTTATTTGAAGCACAACAGGTAACTAAAGACAGAGAGAAAATAAATAAAATTGTCAGTAAGTACTGGTGTCACATGACTGATGTGAACCAGTTGATTGGCTAATGGCGATGCGCTAAAACTGTTAGCGCACTCTTGGAGTGCGCTAACTTTTCCACAGAGCGTATTCTTCCGCCCTTTGCCTAAGCGAGACTGTGCTCTCATCCTCAGAATTAATTAATGACATGTAGCTTATATTCTCCACAATACCAAATGACCATAAATTCCCTGCTTCTCAATTAAAGCAGAAGTGGGTTTTTTTCTGACAGATTGCATGTGCCTGTGCCAGTGCCAGTGATCTAAAAATAGAAGCCGCTGTGTTTCATCTAATTTTTGCCGACTTGCATAGATTCTTCTCATATGCCGTGTTGGGGGCACGTAGATTATCATCCACATTACCAAATGATGAGTTAGTATACAATTCCCAGCGGCTAACAGAAAACACAAGTGTTATTCCGATAACGTACCAGCTAGACCAGTTTGGAAGACTGACTCGATCGACTCTGTAGCAGACTACACAGAAATAAAGGTAGCCTAGCACAGTAGCAGACGACATAAACCCCGCTCAGCAAACTAACATGTTGGGCAAATGTGAACGCAAAAACGATGGGGATATAATACGTGTAGGGTTCAGAGCATTCTTACCGTTCATACAATCCCAGTTCAGACAAGTTCAAACAATCCCAGTGCACTAAGGGATTTATAGAGCAAATCTCGAAAATAATTATTGAACTCAGCGCTATGCGCTTCGTTCAATAATGAATTTTATCGATTTGCTCTATAAATCCCTTAGTGCACTGGGATGTCTCAATAACTCGATTTCCACGAAAAGAAGACTATTTGTTATATTTTGTTTGAAAGCTCGAGGGCTATTCATAGGTGATTTTCAGCAAGCTTATGATGAATTAGTGAAACCAGCCTTTAGCTTTTATTTTCTTCTATTTATTGAAGGTGGTCCCTATTTGGGGACATACACATACTTTGAGAACGTGCTATTATTTTGTGTTTGCAGTAGAAACTTGGGGTTAACACTGCTAACATGTAAGAAAAACAGTCTTAGCTGTCATATATAGTAATTTGAGTGTGTGTACATTTACTGCAGTTTACTATAGTATACTATAGTACATCGTGTGCTACTTTTTTTTAACTGGGGTGAGAATGTGTGTGTGTGTGTGTGTGTGTGTGTGTGTGTGTGTGTGTGTGTGTGTGTGTGTGTGTATGTGTGTGTGTGTGTGTGTGTATGTGTGTGTGTGTGTGTGTGTGTGTGTGTGTGTGTGTGTATGTGTGTGTGTGTGTTTGCAAGGGGTGTGTGTCCGTCTGTTATGTTCGAATGAGTATGTGTTTTGTGTGTATGAGATTTGTGTGAGTCAATGTGTGTGTGTGTGTATGTGTGTGTGTGTGTGAGTGTGTGTGTGCGTGCGTGTGTGTGCGTGTGTGTGTGTGTGTGTGTGTGTGTGTGTGTGTGTGTGTGTGAGAGAGTCAGAGAGAGAGAGAGAGAGAGAGAGAGAGAGAGAGAGAGAGAGAGAGAGAGAGAGAGAGAGAGAGAGAGAAAGCGGATTTGTCCTTCGCGGGGGGTATTTGATTGAAATTTTGGCCAAGCAATCTTCGACGAAGGCCGGACTTCGGTATTGCATTTCAGCTTGGTGGCTTAAAAATTAATTAATGACTTTGGTCATTAAAAATCTGAAAATTGTAAAAAAAATATTTTTTTTATAAAACGATCCAAATTTACGTTCATCTTATTCTTCATCATTTTCTGATTCCAAAAACATATAAATATGTTATATTTGGATTAAAAACAAGCTCTGAAAATTAAAAAAATTAAAAATTATGATCAAAATTAAATTTTCGAAATCAATTTAAAAACACTTTCATCTTATTTCTTGTCGGTTCCTGATTCCAAAAACATATAGATATGATATGTTTGGATTAAAAACACGCTCAGAAAGTTAAAACGAAGAGAGGTACAGTAAAGCGTGCTATGAAGCACAGCGCAACCGCTACCGCGCCAAACAGGCTCGTCACTTTCACTGCCTTTTGCACTAGCGGCGGACTACGTTCAATTTCATTCTGTGAGTTCCACAGCTTGACTAAATGTAGTAATTTCGCCTTACGCGACTTGTTTGATTTTAAGAGCTTGTTTTTAATCCGAATATAACATATTTATAATTATGTTTTTGGCCCTGAATCTCTACTATATTCTAAAACGTTCCTAAGGAAGGGAGATAACTCAAATCAAAGTTATTTTTCAGCAAACTGAATATGTTAATTGATGGTAATACTTTTACACTGTCTGATTCTTATAGAATTTTTAGAGTCGAAGTGAGAAACAAAATGCTAGTAATAACATAAGACCAAAACATTATTTGGCAAACGAGTCCGTACCACGGAACCACACACACCAATAAAACAAACTCCACTGTCACCGCCCAACGAAGCATCCAAATATCGGAGCACGTAAAATGAAATTGAACAAAAGCATGGCGGCTGCCAAACCAAAACACTGATCTAAAAATATAGATCAGTGAACCAAAAAGGGGAAAGGGAAGTAACCTGCGGGAATTCCCGCACACGTCCCTGGGTTTCGTCCCCTGATTTCGTCCCCTGGCTCGGTTTGTCCGTTAAAAGGTAATATCTTCCGTTTGACTACGGTTAGGAATGTAATTTTTTGCATACAAAATACAAAGCCTATTCCTAAAAATTTCACAAAATGTGAGCTTAATTGACCCAGAGATACAAGTCTTACCCGACAAACACCGACCGACTGACCGCCCGCCCGCCTCAAACAAACAAACAAAGAGACAGAGCCAATCCAGTAAGCCCCCCATTATTCTAATGGCGGCTTAAAAATAGAATACCGGATTCTGAGTAAGCTGTTCAAGGGCACTTCGGCACTATATTTGATTTTCAGTACACGACTCAAAACATTTGGAATAAATCAAAATGAATAAATACAAGAAGAAAAAGTTCAGAAAAGAAGAAGAAAATGTTGAAAAAGTTGGGTTTTTTTACAAAATCTTGCTATTTACAGGACTCAAACCTGAGACCGGGGGGGATAGCGTTCTTCCACTGAGCCAACCTAGCACGCAATTCCCAGGCATGAAAATAAAAGGTGAACTGCAACATACATTTCACATTGTTTCTTGAGCATGTGTCGACTCGTCGGTTTCCAAGTTTTTCCGTTCGTATTTACAAGTGTTTTATACATTTTCTTGATCTCATCATTACATGTTGTCGCGTTGATACCCATAGGGGATTTTACAAAAGCCGATATTACTACAGAAATCGAATGGGTAATTCTGGGGAATTATCCGCGGAAAGTACTCAATAATTATGCCAGTTTTTGATTATTTCGAATGATTAGATAATCCAAAACGTTTGGAATGAATACAATGAATAAAATACAAGATTTACAAGTTCAGAAAGAAAAAAAAAATGCCGTCAAAGGGGATCGAACCCGTGATCAACAATGTAAGCTCTAAGGAAAAGCGATCGGAAACTTTACCAACTGAGCTAATCTGCCTCATGGTTGGCGAGGGAGGTTTTAACTTCAAATACACTTGAGTTCTCGAATCCTCAGCATCGCCTGTATCGTATAGCCTGGGCCCAGCAGCATGCCCACTGGTGCCATCGGGACTGGCGGAGGGTTCTTTTTTCGGACGAGAAGCGCTTTTGCCTGGAACCTGGCGATGGGCGTGTCCGGATCTGGCGAAGACCTGGACAGCGGTTGGCTAACAATAACATCCTGCAGCATGATCGATGGTGAGGTGCCAGCGTTATGATAAGGGGCGCCATTGGTGTCAATTAGCGAGTGGGACCTGTCGTCTATCAGAACGTCGGCCAAGGTCGTGGGAATGGTGTCAATGCAGACCGCTACACCAATCAAGTCCTGCGTCCCTATGTGGTTCCATTTGTCCAGAGGTACCGGAACTGCCTGTTCCAGCAAGACAATGTCCGTCCCCATACTGCACGTGCTACCCAGGACAGGTTGCGTCACAACAGCGTGAACCTTCTGCCTCATCTTGCTCGATCTCCAGATCTCAACCCAATCGAACACTTTTGGGACATCATGCAAAGAAGGATTAATGCCCTTGCCCGGAGACCCCGCACAGCAGCAGAACTGCGTGCTGCCGTGACCCAGGTGTGGGCTCAGGTCCCTCAGCAGCAAATTAATCACCTCGTCCTCTCCATGTACCGGAGGTGCGCCGCAGTCATCAACGCCCAGGGAGGAGCAACACACTATTGACTTTCAACAGTCTTCAAACAGTGTTCAGTGGAACATGGCACGTCATGCTTTCATCCCAATACACTTTTCCGTATGGTTTTTGTATCGGTCAATTCGTTTCCTTGTTATTGTTAACCCGAAATAATTAATTCGACATTAAAATTCATGGGTAAGCCATCTTCACTGCAGCATTTGCGTTTCTTTTGCCTCTGAGTTTATTTCCTGAGGGATCCGGTCGATTTTTACCCAAAAAATGACACAATACCGAGCAGCCCCCACAAGCATATACCAAAATTAAAGAATTGACCGTGACATGTTTGCACAGACCTGCAAAACGTACCATTACACCCATGTTGGAAAATGACATCAGAAGAGCTAGAGGTAAAAGTGATTGTACTCTGGAAACTATGCATCTTGCGTGCTGTAAGCGCTGTTTTAAACTGTTCATCATCTGCCATATCCGAAAACCAATATAAGTATACCTTCAAGAACTTAAAATTATAATTTGCTAGTGAAATCCTTTGCATTAGGACGTAAACGTAAGGATCAAGATAATGATAAGATTCACACAGACCTGTGAGGTTACCCTCATGGACATTCGGGCTGCTTTCTCCCTGGGGGAAGCGAGCTGCCTTGCAGTACAGCGCTTACTCATTTATTTTCTTTTTTTTTTATGCATGCGTGTATTCATGTTTCCAAGACCTGAGACTTTCGCTGCGAACTTGGGTTCTTTATCGTGCGCATGCGTGCACACGGGGTTGTTCGGACACCGAGGAGAGTCTGCACAAAGTTGACTGGGAAATACATCCCTCGCCGAACATGGGGGTCGAACCGACGCCGATAACAACAACTGGTTTTGAAGCCAGCGCCGCTGCCGACTGGGCTATTTCCCCGCCCCTAAACCAACTGTTTGAACCCTGGCTGGACAAATTGAAATATTGCCTCCGATCAATTTTAACATTATGTGCGTCATCTACCGCTGGTTTCAATGGATCATTGGGGGAAAAACCGCGACTCTTTACAAGAAAACCTGCTCTGAAGAAGCTGGTCAACATGAATTATACGTTTGTAATTTTCAAGTTTAATCAAGAAAACCTGACACTATTCTACAAGGAGAATATTGATTGTTTTACACTTTGTTTTCGAACCGTTGTGAATAGATACACAAGACATAAATAGATCATTGAATGAATAAATCATTAGTAAATAAATGAAAAGGAAAGAAAAGAATGCGCGTGCAATAAGCTGCAATTCTGTGTGGCTAAAAGCAAGGTTCTCTACCGAAAACGCAAAATTCGGTTATTTACTTTTCCTCTGTAAGAATTGTTTCATCGTTTATTTTCTTCCTGCTAAAAGTAAATGCTAAAGGCATAAGGTGAGGAGAATAATGAGTAAGTCGAATTGATAGGTAATCAAATTATCGCACTAAAACAATTATATATGCATGTTTTTTTCATGGACTAAATTTACTAAGTGGTGTTTTTTTTTCCCCAAGTAAATTTTAAAGTACAACCTGTGATATGAAATCGGAAACGCTCTATTCTTAAATATTACTGTTCAATTGTTTTTATTGAATCATTTGAACACACACACACACACACACACACACACACACACACACACACACACACACACACACACACACACACCTGATATAACAATGCATTTGGATTTAATTTCAGATCGGATTTGCAGCACTCTATGAAGATGGCTTCGTCAGCTGTGTTCCTGCCTCTGCTGGTGTTTGTCAGTGTCGTCGCCTTCAAGTTTACAATGGCTGGTGGTGGGGAATCGAGTTTCCTAACAGGTGATTCATCTTACACGTTCCTTTTATCCTTCATTGGCTCTGTCGACGCCCGTTCTAAACCGTTTGCTTCACCTTATATGATAAACCGACCATAGGGCGATGTCGTCCAGAACTAAATCTTCAAAATCTCAAAAAAAACGTTTGAAAATCTGGGTAGGAAAGTCCTTGTATGAAATGACGTCAACGCATTTCGGAGATTGGTCAATGCATTTCGGGGCAAGTGCCAACACAATGTCGGTCACACTTGAAATTAATGCTACTTTAGTTTGCTCTGTTTTCAAGTTGATACAAAGTGTGCGGGAGCATTGGGTCAGTTATTAACTTAACTTACCTGGAACTGTGAGATCGACAGAATATACTGTATACAAATACGAACAAAGAGAATTGGAATCCGACGAGTAGATACTGATTTCCCACGCTCGAGAACTCAAGTGTAATATCTGAAGTTTAAATCTCTTTTGGAACGGTTAGCCAGGCAGTAAAGCGCTAACCCTAATCGACACAGTGCTGGTCACGCATTCCAATTTCTTCGTTGCCAAGAATTTTTTATCTTTTTATTTTTTTAATCAATTTGTATGTGTTTATTTTACTTTTTCTAATCCACAGTGGACAACCTCACTCCTCTGAGCTTCGATCTCGACGCGGGCGACAGTGATTTTTTTTTCAACATGTTTACAAATGTTTGACCCATAACTGTCATACGACTTTCAATGTACAGCACTTCTCTCAAATTAATATTTAATATTTATATGTATGTGCAGTTGAACTATGTGTCTGCTGCATATGAACACATATTAAGTACATGATGGCATTTACACTAAACATCTCACCCTTTAAATAGGCACTTCAAGAAGTTATTGAGTAGTTCCAGTGGACGATTTCCCAGAATTACCCATTCTATTTGTTTAGTAACATTGGTTTTTTTGGGAAAATGCCCAATCGGCGGTAGTATCACCGCGCGTCGACTTCATGTAATATGGTGGCTGACTACTTCTAATCAATGCCCTTCTGGTTTCTCTCATATTATATTCTACACTACGCTTTAAATATTAGCCTACGTGAAATGCGTACCTTTGCTTATTTTTTGTCTTGTATGTTTAGGCTGAAACATTGCATATTTCAAATGTACATATTTATGCTTAAAGGCAAGTGTAACATTGAACAGTTTTTAACAGTGTAGTTTTGCCGCCAAGTGGCACAGCACCATTATGCTTTGCGTGCATCTTAAAAAACCAAAATCATAATTGCAGTTGAACAGACAACTATGGGGGCCGGATAGCTCCATTGGTAGAGCACTGGACTTGTGATCCTAATCCCGACCGGTACGGACACGGGTCAACTGTATGTGCAGACTTGGAGACCGACTCCATGACACCCCCCCCCCCCCCCCCCCACCGTGTCACCACGGTTGCACGTAAAAGACCAACATCCTAGGTGCCCTACGTAAAGAGCGAGCATATTTCAAAGAATTAATTTTGCGGATTGTCTGATAACAAAATCGGACCGTGGTGCGTTTTGGCGCTAGACCTAACTTTTAAAATCTAAATAATAAATTGACAGCTTGTTACACAAACATTCTTAAATCATAAAAGAATTCTTTTTTCATCAAGACAAGATCAGTACAATTCAAAGTTTTGAAAGTTTGAAAAAAGAAACGCCCGGAAGCAGGGTCACGCAAGGTCGTGGTTCTCGTAGCAGACGACGGTTTATGCCTATCGACAGTTCCTCTGAACAGTCAAAAGCCATCGCTAGAGTTTTTGTGAATCACAGCCGTTTGTTTTGTTTAGATTGAGAGGTACATAATAACGTGCTATTGCAGATAAGTTTACAGCGAGTCGCATTCAAATTACAAACTGACGACTACATTGTGAATAAAAGAAACTGGATCACACGGGTTCACGATGGCTCAGGGGTAAGATAAACCACGCAAAAATAAATTCGTTGAAAATTGCTCGCTCTTTACGGAGGGCACCTAGGATGTTCTCAAGCAATGAGTGTTTAAATGAAAGGGTGTTTATACTGTGTGTAAAAGCCTGACAATATCTGTGATGGTTTACGGGAGGCTTACTGTGCCTTTAATAAAACGCTAATATCTCTTCACGCTGTCAAACGAACGAGGACTGTGGTGGAGCCAGCCATGTCGAGTGCTTCAAGGACCGTTGTTTGTGTACTCCGGGCTTCTTCTACTTTGAAGGCAGTCGGTGCTGCGTTGAATGTAAATATTTCTCCTTTGTTTGTCTGTCTCTCTGTCTGTCTCTCTGTCTGTCTGTCTCTCTGTCTCTCTCTCTCTGTCTCTCTCTCTCTCTCTCTCTCTCTCTCTCTCTCTCTCTCTCTCTCTCTTGTTTTATTTGTTTATTTGTCATGTTGCTTTACTTGTTTATCATTTATTACATGCATCGCAATTCAATCTTTAGGGAGGTTAAAATCACGACGTGTTTCACATCACAAATGTCCTACTCACATCTTTGTGACACATGTGCTACCAACAGTTCGTGCCTCTTTACCATGATGAACTTCAATGTAATACCTTACACGTGCTCTCTGCACAGTGACCTCACGTTTACCGATGATGAGGGCTCGTCAAACCTAGTCGTTTATCAGAAATGCTGTGTGTGACGCATAGAGATGTCAGATACACTCACAGGCATAACAAACATTGTCAACATCATATTAAATTCTGCATCATAAGTGTCTCAGTTTTGTTTTCTTATTATAAGTGTGTGCGTGTGCATGTGTGCGTGTTGGAAATAATGTTGACATCCCTCAGAGTTTAAAAGTGCCTAAAATAAGCAAATTCGCGAGAGAGATAAAAATGACCCAAACAATGCATACATCGATCCCAAGGCTTTTCTTGTAGTGCATAAACATAAACCTGACCTGATCAGAAATGGCATTTCAACTCCCACTCCCGCCAAAAGTAAAACATAAAAAAATTATAACCACCAAACAAATACCAAAGGGGGAAAACTCCACACACCCAAGTACACAACACACGAACTAAACGCCCCCTCACCTCACTGCCACCTGAAAACACCCCATCAAAATGCAATGCGCTTGACGTGTCTATTCATATTAGGAACGCAATCACCAACTGTGTCCTCTTTTTCACTCCAGTAACTGAGCTGTGTCATTTACCGAGCAAAATACACTTAGTTCACCTGCAATTACGGGAATTTCCAGTGACCCAGCTTATGCACTCCGGTATTGTGAAAGACCAGGTCTGAGGTGCACGAAGCTAAACTGGGTGCCACCCAACTGTGTGGGAGCAAACCGCGGGGTCTGATTAGTTCAAACCACAAAACAATCTCAATGTCAACCAATCCAACACCGCGGCTGACTCCCACCAGGTTTGTAACTTCCTCGTGCACCTCGGCCCTGTTCGTATGTATGCACTATGCCATTGGTGGGGAGGTTAGAAGGCAAGAATCTCGCCACCACTCTATTCCCGTTAAAACAACTTCACTCAGTGTCCCGTATGTGCACGCAACACAGGTATATAATTATGATCTGCGCGCTTTCCTGCTCAGCGCAATACCCTACTGTGCTATACTGGCTCGTCAATTTCATTCTGAGAGTTCGAAACATTGACTAAATGTTGTAATTTCGCCTTAAGCGACTTGTTTCTTCATTGCAAAGCTTTTGAGTTGTGTACGGACGATCGAAATGATCAAAGTGTTTCATAATTATCCAGTGAACGATTTACTCATCGTCACGGCTCATAAGATAATTGCCTATGTCATTTTTTGATGTTTTGAGAAAAAGGCAAAAGTCTGAACAATCTGCCTATCTCATTTTAGGTATAAGTTGCAAACTGCCTATCTTGAGCGGTGACAGCTGGATAAACGTGAGATAAAGAGCTGACAGCAACATTTTCAATCAGCAAAACTGCATAACAACCCACAAAGAGCTTTTGCATACTTTCACATTCTCAAAACAAGTCTTCCTGTATCATAAAGAAAAAGTGCCTAACTCAAGAAACGAGATCGGCAGTTTTGCTTACGTTACCGTGGCAATGGTTTCCGATGGTCTGAGAGTTTGTACTCTCTAACACATTATATATACCCTTCCACTTCCAGTAGCTCTCCCTGTAGTTTCACAACAAAAATGTCTAACACTGATATAGGTATTTGTCTTATGAGCGTGACGTCATTCTATTTCTAGTAACATTGGCTTTTGTGGAAAAGTCCAGTGGGCGTTTTAGTATCACCGCGCGTAGATTGAAAGTAATGGTCGTTGAACACACTTCTGCACATAGTGATATCACATGTAGATATTACCCGCTATTACGAGCTATTCGTGTGACAGAGAGTTTTCTTGCACACGAGACTGTAGATGTTTCACGACGGCTTTAGCCGGAGTGAAACAGCAGCAGTCGAGTGTGCAAGAACACTCTCTGTCACACGACTAGCTCGTAATGGCGATTATGTCTCACAGCTTCAACAGAGGAGAGAACAAACACGTTTTGCGTACTCACGCTTGATAAACCTAAACAAAGGAGCAGCCATTGTGGAGAGATCTACTTTTTGACGAAAGTGAACGAACAGCTATGAATGACGTCTCGGTATATGTGAATGACGTCACAGTCATCGTCACAGTCTGTATCTTTTGAAGCATTCCATTCTTCATGACGTCTTTCTGTGTCTGCATCCGCGAAATGTTCTTTCCGGGGTCTTTGTCATCTATGTTCAGAACTCTGTCCTTCTAGTTTCAGACTAACAGGCCTCCTGAGCGAGCCACTTTCCAAGGGAAGCTAAACTCGCGTATGGAAACAGTACTGTAGTCTGGGATGCCGTTTTCAGTATTCTCAGCGTTGAAGAATTTGTAAAGAGAAGACACGACAACAGCAAGAGAAATAAAAGTCGTGTGTGCATTTTGGGGCTTTTGGAGGGACGATTTCGAGTTTGAATCCGTTCTTGCACATGCTCCAAAGCGTGTAACATACAATCTTGCACACGTTTGCTTTAGTAGTGGCAAAGAAGGAAAGCGTGTGACATATATAGATATATATGTCTATATATATTATCTATATCTATATACGGCTTGTGTGTGTATGTCTGTCTGTCTGTCTGTCTGTCTGTCTGTCAGTTCGCCATGCACGGCCAAAGTTCTCGATGGATCTGCTTCAAATTTGGTGGGCATATTCAGGTACACACCGGACACAATCTGGTCGATGAAAATGTTCAACACGTGCTCCCAGCGCGCAGCGCTGAACCGATTTTGGTTTTTCTGAACATCCATTCCCAGTAACTCTTCCTTATCTTCTCCAGTTTTTTGCGCGTTTATCTCCCTTCCTTCGTGTGGCGTCAATCGCGTACGGTGCGCCGGCGAAAGCCGGGTATTCGGCTCAACTTCTTCCCGGCGAAGCGGGTATTCATCTAGTTATATTATATATGCTTCTGTGTGTGTGTGTGTGTGTGTGTGTGTGTGTGTGTGTGTGTGTGTGTGTGTGTGTGTGTGTGTGTGTGTGTGTGTGTGTTCGCGATGCACGGCCAAAATTCTCGATTGATCTGCTTCATATTTGGTAGGTGTATTCAGGTGGACCCCGGGCACAAACTGGTCGATGAAAATGTTCAACACGTGCTCCAAGCGCGGCGCGGTGAACCGCGGTGAATACTCTGTTTCGCGATACGAATTACGAAACTAAACACTTTTTGGGGGGCTCTACTTCTTCACTTCTTTCACTTCCGCCACACAACGAAAACGAATCTAAGCAGCGCTTTTCTGCACAGGTAGTACATCTAAGTATTGCAATTCGTGTACAAAATCCCTCCCATCTTCAAAATATTGCCACTAATACTACCCCTCCCATCGTAAATATTCGTTGCAACCATTAATAGTCAGGAGCTTTGCCGGTGTTTCTGTGTCTACCCAGAAGCTCTACCGTAGATGGTAGGTACGACTTCTGTCTGTGTGTGTATCTGTGTGTCTGTCTGTTCGCGATGCACTGCCAAAGTTCTCGACGGATCTGCATCAAATTTGGTGGGCATATTCAGGTGGACCCCGGGCACAAACTGGTCGATGAAAATGTTCAACACGTGCTCTAAGCCGGCGAACCGCCACGCTGCATACTCTGTCTCGCGATCCTTCGCCGGGTATTCATCTAGTATCTCTCTCTCTCTCTCTCTCTCTCTCTCTCTCTCTGTCTCTCTCTCTCTTTCTCTCTCTCTCTGTCTCTCTCTCTCTCTCTCTCTCTCTCTCTCTCTCTCTCTCTCTCTCTCTCACAGAAGAGCAGTTAAGCTTATAATGCTAAAAAATCACACTCCTTCAGAATCTGATTATAAAAATTTAAAATGTATGTGCATGTTAAACAAAATTATAATAATATGCAGATCTAAATTAAGTTATGTTAAAAATTGACACTTGGAAATTGTACTTAAAATGCAGCATGACAATTTATTTTTTAAAATTGTATCTGTATATACAGTTATAATGTATTAAGTTTGATGTGATAGTTCTTTGATTATATTGTTTTCTGTTCTTGTTGACCCTATAATTAGGGCGAGGGCTGGATGTAAAAAAGCAATATTCTTGCTTATCTATTACCCTCGATAATAAAGATTTTGTCTTTTCTTGTCTTGTCTCTCTCTCTCTCTCTCTCTCTCTCTCTCTCTCTCTCTCTCTCTCTCTATCTCTCTCTCTCTGTCTCTCTCTCTTTCTCTCTCTCTTTCTCTCTCTCTCTCTCTTTCTCTCTTTCTCTCTCTCTCTCTCTCTCTGTCTCTCTCTCTCTCTCTCTCTCTCTTTCTTTCTCTCTCTGTTTTGTTTTCCCTTTTGTCTGACTCTGTGTGTGCCTATCTCTCTCACTGCCCCTCTCTCTCTGTTTCTATCTCTATGTTTTGCGTTTCTATAGATGAATAAACGGTGTAATGGCCGCCTGCCAGAAATAATCAACATTATTGTGTAGCATACGTTTGGTCTTCTAGCTATTACATTATTAAAGACCATTGCCTATACTTCCTGGTACATGGTAGATGTGCCCCAAACGAATATAAAAGGCCTGCTACGATTCCGCCTCGAAAAACCCACACCAAGGCCTGTGATATCAAGTTTTTGTTTATCGCGTTGGTTTCATATCTATTGTATGTTGTAGGACATGCATGCGCGTAGACTAGGAAGTGTGCAATACAAGTCATGTTCACATTTTAAAGATACCTAAATGTCGGCGTAACGCTCCCTGTTCTTTACTTTAAATCTGTCTAGGTGTTCACACTAGAAAAGGCACAATTAAAAAAAAAAGTTTCCAATGACAATGCCAAAAAATCATGATCGGTAGATGAGTTATTTTTTTAATTTAATATTTTGTTTTACATAATTATGGCTTTTTATTAGCCGGAAATCGCGCGAGCTGTGTCCTTTCGATGTCGGAGAATAGTAACGATCGGGGTTTGTATTGTTATTGACTAATTTTGTTGTGGGGTTAACAACAACAATTCTAGTGTCTGGAGAACACAAAAATAGGGTCGGTTGGGAAATCGGAACATTGAAGTTTGATTTATTGGCCTAAGATCATTCCTCCCCTTTGACACAATATAAGCCTCATATTGATTGATTGACAATACGAACGTTTTCAGCCTGGTGTGAACACTATTGAAAACAAAGTTACTCATGTTGCGCGCGAAGAGTTAATTGTGTCTGCGTAAAACAAAAACGCGTTTTGCTGCGCCAATATCATACACTGTTCGGGAATAACTGTCGGGTTCGTATGGGTTGTGAAATAGTGAATACCATTGCTCTTAATGAGGCAAGCTATCCACACGTGCTCCACGTCCTCGTGTTTCAGACACACCCCCTCGCTGGTGACTGGTCCGGGGACTGTTTGTCTGTCTAAAAGCAAGGGTATTCACTTGTTTACTACCTATAGAAACCCGACAGAGTTATGTTCGGAATTTGTCTATGCCCTAATGTATGCCAGTGTCAATGTGACGACTCAGTCCAGAAAGAAAAATCTGATTTCATATTTTGTAGCATATAAGTTGTAAACTGTTGGTATGTGTTCAGGTCCAAGTATTCTCTGATCACACGTAAAAGCCTGAACAATATGTAATGGTTAACACGATCGTTTCCAGGGGAAAGGAAGGTACATTTAAAACTACACGTTCTCTTCAAGCCACGTTCCATACAGGGCAATGGCGAAAAAAAAGAGCCAATGCGTGCACGGCTTTCAGAGACATACAATATCTACATCCTGATGCAGAAATAAATCTCACGTCACATTAGCTTTCTTTAAAAAATTATGTGTAAGGCTCATAGGAAATTCTATCCGGGTTAATAACCATGTATCCCTCCCTTCTGAACTCCTGTCCTTCCCTTGCCTTTACGATTTTGTTTAAGAGATCCATTGACTCTAAACAATTTCTCGATTTCCTTTATTCGTCGATGTGCGCAGTCCGCCTATAACACACTGCAGTCTGAGCCCGATGTTTTCAGTTGGACTTTTTTCCTCGTCATCAGCTGGATGTCAAGTGTTTCTCACGTGTAGAGTTTTTTCTTCTTCACAAACTGCCTGGAACAATATTTCAATGTACTACTTTTGGTGTGTGAAAATATGTGGGAAAGTAAAAAAGTGATATCATGATTCTGAATATAAACACATAGCTGCTGAACTTGATTTTGCAGATGCACGTATTTGGTAATCCATGGAAGACTACTACTCTTCAAGTAGTTTTACTAACCAGAACCTGTATACATGACACATTCAAAAATTAAACCGTGAAGCTATCCTATCTGAGATACTAGCATGAGGTGTGGTCGACGTTTCACGTGCTTATGAATAGGCAGACCTGCCAACCCTTGCGAAGCCCAAAGTGTAACAAATTTAGCTTGTTACACCCCCGGTATAGGGGTGTGTATAGGATTCGGTCGATGTGTTTGTTTGTTTGTGTTCGCATATAGATCTCAAGAATGAACGGACCGATCGTCACCAAACTTGGTGAACAGGTTCTATGCATTCCTGAGACGGTCCTTACAAAAATTGGGACCAGTCAAACACACGGTTAGGGAGTTATTGGTGGATTAAGATTCTACAAGGACTTATAGAGGGACATATTAATGGTCAAAGGGAAATAACCTTCTCAGTTGGTGGCAGTGAGAATGGTAAGGACGGGGGTGTTTTTCCTACCTCAGAGGAATTTCTTGTTTATTTTTATTTTTAGCGTAGAAAATAGTGTTAAAGTATAGCCTTGTCTAAAATGTATTAGCGTATCTGCATGTATACTATCTCGCGCAAAACTATAAATGTTATGAAGTTTATTTAGAAATCAGCAACATAATACTGCCCATTAGCGTGTGTGTGTGCGAAGAGCCGCCTCCTAACGTCTTTTGTTTGTGAATAGAATTCGGGAAAATCCGTGGAGAGAGAGGTATACTAATTGTTGCACTTCCTTTTACCTGTCAGTAGGCAAAATAAAGTGCTCAGTAAGGCGCATGCTAGCTTTCGTCATAATATATCGAATCGACACTGTGCTTGCATAAAGGTTAAAGAGATGGGTACGACAAAAGGACAACTGAAAATTGCCTTTAACAGCGGCATTAATGACACCCTCTCGACACAACCATCGCCATCCATGCCTCCATGTTTAGTGGTAGCTAATGCATCGACTGTATCACAACCACAAGATGCCACAAATGCTCAAGTAGCTGTTGCTGATGAATCGTCAGAATCCAAATCAGAAGAAGGAACAAGAGCCACATTAGTCGTCGCGAATGGATCCACAGGTTCAGAATCAGAGTCATCGGGGCTTTCGGGGGCTGACACTGAAACACAAACACTCAGAGTTATAAACGGGTCCACGGCGAGTTCGTCTCTTGGTGATTCTTCGAAAGAAGAAAGGGATCCATCGGATTCACACTGTAACCAAAACGGTGAGTACGATCGATGAAATGGTCACAACTTGTTGAAGTTCTTTGTCATTATTACTAAGGTTGCCTCAATATTAGTGTCCACATAGAGTCAAAGACCAGGTAAAGTTCCTCCCGATGCCAATATCACGTGGAAATAATTGAGTTAGAAGGCAGTATTGTTCTCAGGCCTCTGTCTTCAATCACTGGCGCATACTATTTTTTGGGTCGGCCCACTATTGCGCGGGTCCGCTATTGCGCGGGGCCGCTATTGCGCGAATCTTTAGGGTTAGGGTTAGGGTTAGGGTTAGGGTTAGACCCGCGCAATAGCGGACCCGCGCAATAGCGGCCCAGCCCCCTATTTTTGATCTGACGCATTGTAATGACACCAAGCCAGTCGAACATCCAATGATTTTTAACAAGGAATGTCTTCGCCAGGACACATGAACCAATTTTTTGTTTAATCCAGACACAACTGACCTATTGTTCTCTGAGTCTGAGAATAACACCGAAGAGGTATACTTCAACGTTAGCATTTTTGTTTTGTCATTGAGGTAATACCACATATAATGTTTCTGCTACTGAGGTATGTAAATGTGACTCTCCACCACGGAATGAGTCGCATGTCACCTTTGCATGATTTTTATATTTTTACATTTTCATAACGAGATTTTTATGCTCTATTCAGTGGTGAAAACCGTTTTAGAAAAGAGCAAAAACTGTTGGAGTTATAAGCCTGTGACTAAGGTGACCCACATACTGTTACCAGACACTCCCCGGACTTATATTAAGCCTTTTCGCAGAACCGCGCGAGGTGACATGCGACTCATTTCGTGGTGGAGGGTCACAAATATGCATTACCATTTTAATTTTAAAGGAGATCTAGATGGTACAGGTTGGAAGTAACACGTATGAACAGACATGAGATTTGTTAAAACCTTCATTTTACTGTGATAGAGCTAAAATGTTGATAGTTTTAAACACGGAGACCACCATGTAAACTGAACAACGAATCAAACGTGTAGGGGCCCGCATAGCCAAATATATTTAAGGGACGTTAAATACATCAACAATCATCATTGCTGCAATGTTTACCTTCAATCTTTTTCATAGAAAATGTGTAAATGAGCGTATCAGCGTTGGACTTTAAACCAGATTAATACAAACATAAACACGTGCCATCATCATCATCATCATCATCATCATCATCGTCGTCGTCATCATCATCGTCGTCATCATCATCATCATCATCATCATCATCATCATCATCATCATCATCATCATCATCATCATCATCATCATCATCATCATCAACTATTATCATCATCATCATCGCTTCAACCGACACTGCCAACACTACCACAACCACCAACCACCACATCATCATCTCCCTCCTTCTGTCATCGTAACATTAATTTTTTTCCAATTGAACACAGATAAGCCAAATGCCACCTCGGTCTATCCCGGGATTAATAATAATGAGCTACGAATTGGAGTACCCCCGGATCCCAGCAGGGAAACTACACTGTTCCCCATTGGAATTTCTGTACCAGGCCACGGTAGACTTTTGCGTGCAAGTTCAGAGATGCAAGGAAACACTCGCATGCAGTCTTCTAGAAATCCCGTCTTTCAAGGTGATTCGACTTCAAGGTATGGCGTCGAAAATGGGCTACGTCACGACGAGTTTCGTCCATCCAGTGCTCGCGGTTTTATTTCTAATGAACCTCGCGTGAGCATAGATACAAGGAGAGAAGAGGTTAGGTTTGCTATCGTGGCCACAGCGGCTAATGAACACCGTGCAGATGACAGAAGAGATCAACCTTTGGCGACTCCTACCCACTATTTACACAATGAAACTAATCTCAGTGACGCTGTTGGATACGAGACCAACGCGTACGTAAACCGTGCATTCGATGAAACACCCAGACAAGAACAGAGCCTGCCACGAAGTCCGGCACCAGGGTGTGAGGATCCTCATTTACCATTCAACCGGAAAGAGTCAAACCAAAAGCGTGCCTGTTCTTCCAAATGTCTCAAGGTGTGCCTGCCAATTGCTGCAATCACCGCTGGCTTAGGGCTGTTGGCTCTCATTGTGGCCCTTTCACAGACGCCCCAGCTATTTTCCACAAAAGGTATGCATACATTGTGAACAATTTGAAGCTAGCTGTTTTTGTTTTAAGTTTCGTTCGGCGGATAATGATGTCTGTGCGGGCGGGGATGTAGCTCAATCGGTAGCGCGCTGGATTTGTATCCAGTTGGCCGCTGTCAGCGTGAGTTCGTCCCCACGTTCGGCGAGAGATTTATTTCTCAGAGTCAACATTGTGTGCAGACTCTCCTCGGTGTCCGAACACCCCCGTGTGTACACGCAAGCACAAGACCAAGTGCGCACGAAAAAGATCCTGTAATCCATGTCAGAGTTCGGTGGGTTATAGAAACACGAAAATACCCAGCATGTTTCCTCCGAAAACGGCGTATGGCTGCCTAAATGGCGGGGTAAAAAACGGTCATACACGTAAAATTCCACTCGTGCAAAAAAAACCACACGAGTGTACGTGGGAGTTTCAGCCCACGAACGCAGAAGAAGAAGAAGAAGAAGATGTCTGTGTTTTTCCTAAATGTGCAACGCTTATGACGACTGGTGGTGTTTTTGTTGTCCAGCTTCAGCCATGGTACCAACAGGAAACTGCTAAAAGTAATGATACCTGTGATGATGGTGTGTGTGTGTGTGTGTGTGTGTGTGTGTGTGTGTATGTGTGTGTGTGTGTGAGCGCGCATGTGTGTGTGTGTCTGTGTGTGTGTGTGTGTGTGTGTGTGTGTGTGAGTCTGTGTATGTGTGTGTGTGTGTGTCTGTATCTGTGTGTCTATGTGTATGTGTTCGTGCGTGTGTGTGTGTGTGTGTGTGTGTGTGTGTGTGTGTGTGTGTGTGTGTGTGTGTGTGTGTGTGTGAGTGTGTGTGATCCGGGCACGGTCATTATCTGCTCGTTGGTGTAAATATTGTTTTTGAGAGCAGACAAACTGCACTGGGCTATCCATTGTTTACTTTTATGGACAATGTCGAATGAGTCTACCTGTTGTCTGATGTGTGTGTGTGTGTGCTTGTTTTTGTGTGTTTAGCAACGGTCCAAATGAGAGTTGATGACACCTTCGCAGATGACATGGTCAACCCATCATCAGAGACGTCTCTTCAGTACGGTGACAAGTTTTGTTACAATGTGAGTTATTTTATGATGATCATTAGCACAAGAAGCATCGTGAAGTATTTTATATTCAAATCAAACTAACTGGACTGCTGTATTTGGGCTGGAAAACAACGTGCCTTCCTTATCTTCCAATACTTTTAAAGTATGAAAACAGCTGTACCTCGTTTACATTGAGTGGAAACAAAATAATAGATACTTGTGTTTGTTGCTTTTGTGAGAAAAACAAGTCGGGTGAAGCGATTTAAAAACATTTAGTCAATCTGTCAGCCTAAAACTTGAAAATCGCTACGCTCAAAACCCAGGTTCAGGTCATCATCGAGACTTGCAATGCTTGGCTAGCCAAACCCCAAAGACCGAGACGAGTCGAGCCGTATTTGGTAAGACATTAAAACATAGGACCCAATTTGCATTAACCAACTTTCTTTGATTTTGGGCACAATTTCAGAGTAAAACTGACATATCCATATATTTTTGGATTCAG
>NC_090250.1:9260223-9275223 GCF_037325665.1 Littorina saxatilis | reverse complement strand
AAAACAATCAAATTAAATCCGGTTCAATTAATTGTTCGTGTGTTTCGTACTGGTGAGTAAATTGTTATTGTTATCTTGTTATTGTTTTTTTAAACAAAGTGATTGAAACTTTGATCAAGCATTTTATGACTTGGTCCGGTCTATGCGCTATGTTTTAATTGAAAATATAAGCTACCCTACATGCAGAGAATTCGTTTTATGCAAATCAGGTTTACTCAGCCAAAAACACCACTGAGCTAGCACTGTCTCGGTCAGCCCAGGACTTACTAGAAATGGTGGTGATATATGAAACAAAGTATCCAATGTCAATCTTTTGATGACAACATAATTATTTTGATTAAAGTTCAGTGTCAGTCTTTTATGACAAAATATTGATTTAATGTTTTGATGTCTCTTTAGGAGTTTTTTTTACCTTTAGTCAAGTTTTGACTAAAATGTTTTAACATGGACGGGGAGTCGAGTTGAGGGTCGTGGTGTGTGTATGTATGGATGTATGTGTGTGTGTGTGTGTGTGTGTGTGTGTGTGTGTGTGTGTGTGTGTGTGTGTGTGTGTGTGTGTGTGTGTTTGTGTGTTCCGAGAAAGCTACTGAACCGATCTTCATGAAACTTCACACCAGAGTTCCTGGGTATTATATCCCCAGAATGTTTTTCGTTTTTTCGATATATGTCTTTGATGACGTCAAATCCGGCTTTTTGTGAAAGTTGAGGCAGCACTGTCACACCCTCATTTTTCAACCAAATAGATTGAAATTTGGATTAAGCAATCTTCGACGAAGTCCGGACTATGGGATTGCATTTATATTTAAGCTTGGAAGATTAAAAATTAGTTAATTAGTTAGCTCATTAAAGTTGTCATGAAAACCGAATTTTCAGAAACAGATTAAAAAATGATTGCATTGTATTTCTCATCTTCTCCTGAATTCAAAAATATATAGATATGTTATGTTTACTCTAAAAATTTGCTCAGAATGAAAGAAAATAGGGTCAGTAAGTACAACAGCGGCGGCGAACATGACCCGTCTCAGTCGTCGGTATATTTAGCCGAGACTATCTGAATGTAGTCTCGACGATGTGTGGGTTGTGGTGTTGATCTTGACTAAATGTGTTTATATCGCTTCACGCGACTTGTTTTTTTCTTCAGGTTGACGTCCTGGTCCACTTGGCCCAAATCAAAGGCATGATCGACTCAATCGATGAGAAACTAAACTCGCTTGATCGAAAATTGGATCAACGAGTTACTGCCCTTGATCAGACAATCGGCTCCCTTGATCAACGTTTTAACTCCCTTGACAAAGGAATGCTTGAGCTAAACGTCAGGCTCCAGTTGGATACTTTCAAAACAGTAGGTCCTAGATCTGGAAGAGTAATGGCAGAGCGAGAACGTTTAAATTTAGAACCTATGACGGCGACTTTCAACATTAGTGTGGGCTAATATTTGACACAGAATGTGTCATTACTCGAAAGTGGTAATAAAAAAGGATGTTAAATTTCACACCAACCTTGCAATCTTGACTAGCAAACTTGTGGGGGGGGAGGGGGGAGGAGTGTGAGTGGATTGGTAGAGAAAGAGAGAGACAGAGACAGAGGGGGAGGAGAGACAGACACAGAGAGAGAGAGAGAGAGAGAGACAGAGAGAGAGAGAGAGACAGAGAGAGAGAGAGAGAGACAGACAGACAGACAGACACAGAGAGAGACAGACAGACAGACAGAAAGAGAGACAGAGAGAGAGAGACAGAGAGAGACAGAGAGAGAGAGGCAGAGAGAGAGACAGAGAGAGAGAGAGAGAGAGAGAGAGAGAGAGAGAGAGAGAGAGAGAGAGAGAGAGTTCTAATCTGAGAGGGGGAAAAGCGAAACCAAGAGATAGGGACAGACAGACAGACAGACAGACAGACAGACAGAGAAGGGTGAGCGATTTGCCCAAATGCCTTTTCCAGGGTACATGTATGGCTTTCTTCTTCGGTACATGTTTTATGTATTAACATATATGTGGTGATGTTAATGAATTAGCGTTGGTGAATGTGCAACTATGTGTCAATGGGTACATACAAATGTTAGTGTTTTGCTGATAGGTTCTGCAATAAATGTCATTGGATAAGCGTAAGTACCATGAGCCGTGAGACTGTTATCTGGCACTGAACCGCGCTAAAGAATAATGTTTATTATTATTATCATTATGAGTGATAATTCAGTTCGTTTAGATATGAGTGACTTGTGACATACGAACCAAAACACTTCAGAGACTGAAAACAAAACAAACTTACACCGGAAAAAGTGTAAACAATGCAATTGAACGCTTCATAACCTTCCTTGTAAGCACCAAGTAGAACACAATATTACAAAATATCTATAAATAAACAGCCAGCGTGGTACATGAATTTTTCAGGAACCATTAACACAGTATATAGTATTAACACAGTATATAGTATGTGCAAAACAATTCTCTTATGTCCTTATCATTCATGTAAAGTTTGTACACAAATAAGTATACTCTTATGTTCTTATCATTCACGTAAAGGTTGCACAAAAATAAGTATGCTCTTATGTTCTTGTCAGTCTTGTGAAGTATTTACACAAATGATGATCCTCTTATGTTTTTATTATAAATCTTGTTAAGTATGTACACAAATAATTATGCTCTCATGTTCTTTTCAATCTTTTTTCTTTTCTTTTTTGATTGTAGGAACTACAAGATATACGCGGGGCGTGCAATAGGCTTTTGGAAACGTCAGTCGCCGAAACCACGCCTTACCCTGTCTCTCCAAAAGTAAATCTGCAACGTCCTTAAATTTCGTCTGATCCTGTGTGAAGTCGAACTGAGGGGCCAATAATGAACGTTGTTTTTTTATCATCTAAAACAATCAAAACATTTTTCTATAGTGCTTAAGAACAAAAGTTGTAGTAGTGGATTAGTATCATATTGTGTTCTAAAGGTTAAGTACTACGTATAGTAGTTTTTGTTCTACCCAGGTGGAAGTTCTGTGACCAAATTTGTGACCCTCCACCACGGAATGAGTCGCATGTCACCTTTGCATGATTTTCATATTTTTACATTTTTCTAAAGAGTTTTTTTATGCTCTATCCAGTGGTGAAAACCGTTGTAGAAAAGAGCGAAAACTGTTTGAGTTATAAGCCTGTGACGAAGGTGACCCTCACACTGTTACCAGACACTCCCCGGATTTTTATTAAGCCTTGCGCAGAACCTCGCGAGGTGACATGCGACTCATTTCGTGGTGGAGGGTCACATTTGGGTAAATATCAAGCCCGGGGAAGCCTCAAAGATGCACGACAATGTCCTCTCTGGTTGAGCAGGTGTGCTGGGTGCACGTCTTTCACACCTGTCCTGTTTCACTGCATTCCTGGCTAACCGGTATCTATGACGCGCCGTCTGATACTAATTTTACTTATGTAGGTCCCCCCCCCCCCCCCCCCCCGCCCCCCTAAGAAAAAAGAGTCTACTTCAGTACAGTTAAATATCGAACGGCGCGGTGAAGTACGGTATAGAAACTCGACTTATGTAGAGTTTCTGGAAATCTGCATGAAGTGCACTTTGAGATTTGGGGGGAGAAACCCTACATAACTACAGTTAGTATCAAGCGGCGCGTCCTATGTTTTGTTCTGTGAGCGTGACAGTCGAAAAATAGGAGTGCAAAAGAATACATTAGAATTTGACGTACAGCATGCATGGGGCTATTTTAGGGACTATAAAATTGAAGATTTGTTTATCAATTCGAGAAAATGTTACGTGTACAGAGTTTGAACCGCAAAAGACCGAAACTAATCTTTGTATTCCAAGATACTGCAGTAAGCTACTACTCGCCCTCATCAACTCTTATTCTGACACACCAAACACATTGTAATTATATTATCTATTCAATAAAGAAAAACTTCCACCACTGGCGCTTCAGCCCGACTCTACCACTGCAAAGGGTCAACAAGGGGCACTATCTTAAAAACATACGACACCTATTAACCCCCACAATCGACGCTGCTAATAATTTCCTATATTTTGCCTGTGGCATGTTCAGAGTGTGTTGAAACAAGTCTGAAAAAAGCAGAGAAATCTACGAGAAAGACCTTATTATACAGACTTTTGAAAATGATGACATGCCAAGAATTATACAAACGAGGGTTGGGTAATTGGATGGGGTATCTGACCGATTATTTGTGTAAGTGGCCTAAATCCCTGGTATGCGTTTGTTATAATGATGTACTTCTGTTTCAACTATTGTAACTTACGTGTCTTTCCGATATGGTTGATCATTGTGAAATTACTTTTTTTTTTTTTAGCTAACATTAGACCAGTTTCTCAGTTTACATTTGAACATGTTTCTTGAATCAATTGCTCAATTTTACCAACACAAATTGACACAATGCAGAGTAGAGTCCACACAATCACATATTCAAAATTAACATTTGTCTGGCTCTGTCTCTGTCTGTCTGTCTGTCTGTCTGACAGTATGTCTGTCTGTCTGTCTGTCTGTCTGTCAATCTCTCTCTCTCTCTCTCTCTCTCTCTCTCTCTCTCTCTCTCTCTCTCTCTCTCTCTCTCTCTCTCTCTCTCTCACTCTTAATATCTGATATATGATGTTATTTCTACCAACAGCCTGCAACTACCTTTCAAATCACTCGAGTCACCAAGGAAGACACGGGAGGCACCTTCCAAGTGCGAGTGGAATACGAAGCATCAAGTCCCCCATCAGCTATTCTCCTAAATGTGGACTGTGAGTATTAAGGCTGGTACTACCACTGACAATTAAGTATAATTCGTCTCTTCTTCTTCTTCGTTCATGGACTGAAACTCCCACATTGACTCATGCTTTTGCACGAGTGGGGATTTACGTGCATGACTGTTTTTACCCCGCCATTCAGGCAGCCATACGCCGCTTTTGTGGAAAAGTAGAATTAAGATAGGTCACTAGACCAATTGACGTGTCTCGAATTAGAAAGATAGATGACTTTAAAAAAAAATGTTTGATTTAGTTATATCCACAATATAATTGTATCAGTAGTTGATTGGTGGACAAGTCTAATATCCAATATACTCAGTCGTTAGTCTCCATTTGTTTTGTTCTGACCTCAGGATTCCTATAACTTTCGGAAACGTTTCAAGACTCCAGCCTTAAGAGATTCCGTTTTGTATGTGATGCACATTTGTTTTGTTATTGTTGTCTGTCTTTTTTCTTATTTTTTTCTATTTCTCAAAATAAAAATTCTTCCTTTTTTCTTCTCATTTTCTCTTATGTTTTTCTTGGTTGTTTTGTTTGTTTGTATGTTTGTTCTGCTGGTTGACGACAGTGCCAAAGGTACTGCAATTCTACTTAAATTTTGTGTTTGTTTATGATTTACTGTTTTTTTTTTAATATTCTCCAGCAAATGAGTTGGTGACAAAACTTGAGGAACAAAATTTTGGTGTCGTGGAATTTGAAGTTCCAAATAACGAGGGAACTAGCGTCAACACTCGCTTCGAGAGAACTCTCCTTCACTTCATCATCAAAGAGCAGGTCCACGTAGCTATGCTCAACCTGTACAGCACCCCCGACGTCATGCTCGCCCCAGCAATCCAGTTCCAAGTCGAGCAAGGAAGTGACGTCATATTCCAACCCGGGCGTGACGTCGTGATTGACTTGACCCTCAAGGTCGAGGGAGACCCGGACCACTTGTCTAGAGACGATTTTAGCTTCAAGTGGATCATGAAGGATAATTTGGCGGAGAACAAACTCAACCGCTACCGCTTATATTCCGTTGAGTCTCCCATCATGACCCACATGAAGGTCGACGGGGAGCTGGGAAACGGCCACGCGAAAATTACCGTCTTGTCCAGGTCTGACAGAGAGTCAGAGGGAATCCTCGACATCTATGGCGACGTCAGCTTCAACTGCTCGAGGAACTGCTTGCTGGACAAAGCGCAGTCCCACGTTAGCGTGCAGCTCCGCAGGGAGGACCGCCCAGGACCCCTCACTGAAGGCTTCTTGGGCTTCATCCATGACGACCAGAAGGGGGATCCTTCCAATGTTGGTTGATTGCTTTGTTGGCTCGTTATTACCCTGACGGCTTCATGAGCTTCACCCATGACGACCAGAAGGGGGATCCTTCCAAGGTTGGTTGATTGCTTGCTTGGTTATTTCACTGAAGGCTTCTTGGGCTTCATCCATGACGACCAGAAGCGGGATCCCTCCAAGGTTGGTTGATTGCTTGCTTGGTTATTTCACTGAAGGCTTCTTCTTGGGCTTCATCCACGACGACAGAAGGGGGATCCTTCCAAGGTTTGTTTATTGCTTGCTTGGTTATTTCACTGAAGGCTTCTTTGGCTTCATCCACGACGACCAGAAGGGGGATCCTTCCAAGGTTGGTTGATTGCTTGCTTGGTTATTTCACTGAAGCCTTTCTGGGCGTCATCCATGACGACCAGAAGGGGGATCCTCCCAAGGTTGGTCGTTGAACGTTATTTGTATATTTGACCAAAATATGATATTTGATACAGATTCGAACAGTCAGTGTTCCTCCGAGACCGTCCTAGCGTTTTACATATCATATTTTGGTCAAACATACACATATCATACAAATATCATACATTTATGTATGGATTGATTTTAGTTAAAATCCCTTTTATTTTGCTTAACGATTGAACGCATTATTAACATGCACTTTTTTGTAGTCTCGGCTAGACGCCTAATTATATGTGAGTTTTAGTCGGACTCTGACGTCATAATTATGGCTCAAAGAAGGGAAATCCAATGTTCATTGATACACGGCTGGCTTTCTTATCCTCCCTTCAGCCTCTATCACTATCCGGGGTCAATTCATTTTGGTTTCCTTTGGGTACATCCCAGTAAAAATGTAAAAGATTCTTAAAAATCTCATGTGTTTACTCCTTCCAAGGTGTGTTGTGCTGTTGACCCTAAAAGAGAACAGCATGATTGCGTCATCCTCTGCGAGGTCGGAGGGGCGGAGCCGTCCACAACCGAAATCACCAAAATACTGCCCAACGGTGACGTCATACCTACCGCTGACGTGACAGTGTCTGGGGGTTGGTGGAGCAAGTCAATCCTGGTTCTACCCAACGTGACCTTGGCGGATTCCGGTGAGTTTCGCTGCACTGCGAGGTCAGAGTCCAAGGTCATCACGATGGATATCTCTGTGATTGCCTTTAAGCCGGCCAAAATCGACAAAAACTCCTCCAGTTTCACGGAACTGGAGAACGGGGTGAGTGGAAAAGTGTGGCGATATTATCTGGGAGAATTCTCGTTTACGGTTTCAGCAACCTTTGTTCGATAGTTTGTCCGGGAAGCGCTCTACACACACACACACACACACACACACACACACACACACACACACACACACACACACACACAAACATTCACACACACCTGACGCGTGTGGAAGATGTAACCTAAGCTTTGGCACACACACGGAGACTATTGTTTTAATCTAAATGCAGATTTTGATTAAATGTGATTTTACAATATCAAGATAGGTATAAAAATCCAACTTGTTTTATAAAACGACCTTATCTGCTTCCAATAATCGCATTCCAATAAATGTCACTTAACGACTATACTAATTCATTTTTGATTCTCATTAGCAAATTTAATGATAAAGGGGTAAAATGGTCGCCAAATTAGTTCATTTGATTAAGATTTACCAGTTTGAAATTTACACACACGGTTTTTTTCCGGTTCTGAGAGATGTCAGCCTTAACATGTGAGTCTTGACAACGTCTTGTGTTGCTTTGAGCTGGGAAAATAACGAATGTCAAATCCGAAGGAAAAAGTGTTATTACAACCAAACGGTTTCTCAAAATGATTACCTACTTGGCATGCGCCGTCTTTTACATGTATAAAGTAAACACAGAAAAAGACAAACATAGAAAAATGGTTTTTGATACTTTTTTTTACAAAATGAATGTTGATAAATTTACACACACGAAATTGTTGATTTGTAACTTAAGTTTCGGTCAACATCACAACATGTTCACTCGACACATATGGCTGTCATTCGTTTAGAACATGTCATTTGCTACTACTTTTGTTTGTAAAAAAGTGAAAATAATATTGCTCGCATATTTAAATTTTGGGTAGTGCCTAAGTCGTTTTAAGAGACAGTTCAACACCCATATGAAATGTTATTGGGATTGATCGTTTGTTCTGTGACACTTATGTTATTGACAAACTTTGAAGACACTGTTGACTTTTGTCCTTTGCCTCGTGCAGCTGTGAAGAAAATGCTCGTCTGTGATGATTATTATTGAACTCTGTAGTTATCTTAAGTGACAGTGTGTGCGGAATTTACGGGGGAAATGAAAAATAGTTTTATCATCAGTCACAACCCAAAATAAAAAACGCTGGCCCCGAGTACTCTTCAGACTGGCTCGCTCCCCCAGTATGAAATTTTTTGTCTTGTGCACGTGGATTTAAAAAAAAAAATTTTTTTATTTATTTTACACAATTAAAAAAATTATTAGAGTAAAATAAAACATTAAGAAGTTCATAATAAACAATAGTAAACAAGAATTTAAAAAAAAAAAAGCAAAAAAAAACAAACAAATAGACCACCCATGCCGGGAATCGAACCCGGATCACTTTGGCCATAGGCGGACGTGCTTTCGTCTTGTGCACGTGGATTTAAAAAAAAATTATTTATTTATTTTACACAATTAAAAAAATTATTAGAGTAAAATAAAACATTAAAACGTTCATAATAAACAATAGTAAACAGGAATTTAAAAAAAATATTATTTATTTATTTTACACAATTAAAAAAATTATTAGAGTGAAATAAAACATTAAAATGTTCATAATAAACAATAGTAAACAAGAATTAAAAAAAAAAAAAAATATAGACCGCCCATGCCGGGAATCGATCCCGGATCACTTTGGCCATAGGCGGACGTGATTCGCACCAGCTAGCTGGCTGTTCCATTAGCTGCACGGCAGTTGTACTCCCACCGCCAAACCTCCCCCCGTTAAGAGTCGTTTTTGTGGAATATTTCGCATTTAGGTCCCAGGTAACATTATGAAGTTTTAATACGATCAATCGGACCTATTATCAAGTTAGTGTATCAACTTTTGAACGAACTGCGCCCAGTAGTTTCCCAGCAATAAGCTGTTAAGTCGAGACAGACAGACAGACAGACAGACAGACAGACAGACAGACAGACAGACAGACAGACACACAATTAAAGTCTGCAGGACCCTAGTACTGCGTACTCGGGGATAAACAGCCCATATCTACTATTTACTTTTTATTCAGTGATATCGTCAACCTGAAAAGCAATAGTGTGTATAGTACTGCCGATCGATGGACAATTTCCGATTAGAAGCCACAGATATTTGCGATTTTGCACTTTTTTTTTATATATTCTATTTGCTCATTTTCTTAAAGTTTTAATTCTTCAATTTTTGTACGATTTTTGTGAGATTTAGGGGTTAAGGTTAGGTTTTAGGGTTAGTTTATGGGTTTTGATTACTTCAGTTTTTACGGCAAGTTACTAGTCACTGGTTTACTAACTCAGTGCGAGCAGGATTACAGAAAAGCACGCGGGCGGGCACGCACATTTCATCTGTTTTGTGGTTTTTGCCCCATAACTCTGCAACTATCAAAGGTATTCGCACCAATTTTTTATGTGGTAAGATAATGACCAGTGACAAGCACCCTTGGGCCAAATATTCGGTATTGCCGCTCCATATGTGTGTGAGATATAAGCCTAAACCCCTGAGAATGCATGAGAAACCAGTCTTCCCAAATTTCGCTATCGCGCCAACAACAACAGAATAACTTGAGCTACTCTGAAAAAAAGAATAGCAGACGACGCAGAAACCCGTGACACAGAACGCATGCGTAGTGACACTGAATAAACCGCACGTGCGCGATACGCTGTTAATTCAAGACATAGGAAGTACAATGGTGCTTATTGGCTCTTTCTACCATGAGATATGGTCACTTTTAGTGGTTCACTACCTTATTTTGGTCACATTTCATAAGGGTCAAAGTGACCTTGACCTTGATCATATGTGACCAAATGTGTCTCATGGTGAAAGCATAATATGTGCCCCACATAATTTTTAAGTTTGAAACAGTTATCTTCCATAGTTCAGGGTCAAGGTCACTTCAAAATATGTATACAATCCAACTTTGAAGAGCACCTGTGACCTTGACCTTGAAGCAAGGTAAACCAAACTGGTATCAAAAGATGGGGCTTACTTTGCCCTATATATTATATATAGGTGAGGTATTAGATCTCAAAAACTTCAGAGAAAATGGGAAAAATAGCTGTTTTTTAGACAACATTTATGGCCCCTGCGACCTTGACCTTGAAGCAAGGTCAAGATGCTATGTATGTTTTTGGGGGCCTTGTCATCATACACCATCTTGCCAAATTTGGTACTGATAGTGATAGACTGAATAGTGTCCAAGAAATATCCAACGTTAAAGTTTTCCGGACGGACGGACGCCGGGACGGACGGGACGGACGGACGGACGACTCGGGTGAGTACATAGACTCACTTTTGCTTCGCATGTGAGTCAAAAAGCAATACCAAACAAGAGCACGCATAAGAGCGCATAACCCTCAGCGATACTTAATAAATACCAGGCTTACAGAGTCCGGGGAGCTGGATCGGTCAGTCGGTAGAGCCCCGGGCTCATGATCGAGAGGTCACGGGTTCGAATCCAGCATTGGGCTGTGGGTGCCCATATCATTTATCCTGTTGCCGACCCTGGTTTGGTGGTTTCAGTATAATGTGACCAGTCTTCTTTACATCTATCCCAAGATACATGGAAGTAAAACTAGCTAACGAACGAACGAACAGAGTCCGGAGCACTCCCAGTTTGTCATCTTTCCTGAAATTTTCATCAAAATCGGTTCATAACTTTTTGAGATCGGTGGATCCGGACATCATGACAGACAGACATCATACAGAAAGACATACAGACATCAGACAGAAAGTCATCGTCACAATAACCCTTCAGCTTTCGCTGAGGGTTAATAAGCCAGACACTTTTTCAGCTTTTTTGCTTTAATGTTATTCATCAGAAGTTGTTTTTTAATTTTAATAAATATCATGATATTACCACAAATCATGTACACAGAAATGCACAACATGTTTTTATAGATGATGTTTATGAAAAGAAGACTTTAAACATTCTTGTCGTATAGAAGTACATTAAGTTACATTTCAATACATTAGGAGACATTTCAACATATTTCTTTAAGTTGCATTTCAACTTCGGGTTACAATTCAACAAAGGAACAATTCAACATCATAAGCGGCTTTTCCACATTTGAGATCTAGGTGACATATCACACTGTTAAGTGACAATTCACACACCTTAGGTTACATTTCCGTGTTGAACTGTAACTTAAGGGGGTCTTAAGTTACCGTGTGCGTGGAGAGATTTCCACACTCACACACACACACACACACACACACACACACATATTCACTCTCACACACACACACACATTCACACACACACACACACACACATTCACACACACACACACACACACACACACACACACACACACACACACACACACACACACACACATGCATTATGAGGAATGCAGGAGTCGCGTTCAGAGCTTCGAGTCCGGGATAAGCTGCATTGAGGGTACGCATTATCTCAAACTTAAGTCTGTCACCTCTATCGAGTCTTTTGCATACCAACCATGACGAACAAACACAAAATATGAGATGAACGGAACGTATCTGATAATGTTTTTCGTCGCATCTCTGGCAAGGCCGTACGACTCACTAAATGCTTCGGATGGTTGGATGAGGTGGGGGGGGGGGGGGAGGAGAGGTTGTAATGTGCGAGTAAATAAATCCAGAACAGCGCTGTAAAACGCCAGAACCAGCGAGAGACAGGAAGAGACAGACAGAGACAGAGAGATAGGGGAAGGGTGGGGGGTTGGGGTGAGAGATACACAGAGAAGGGGGCCGGGTAGGGGTGAGAGAGAGAGATGGAGAGAAAGAAGGGGGTAGGGGTGAGAGAAAGAGAGAGCGAGAGAAAGACAGAAAGACAGAGAGAGAGAGAGAGAGAGAGAGAGAGAGAGAGAAGAGAGAGAGAGAGATAAAGAGAGAGAGAGGGTAGAGAGAGAGAGAGGGAGAGAGAGAGAGAGTGAGTGAGAGAGAGAGAGTGAGAGAGAGAGAGAGAGAGCGAGAGAGAGAGAGAGAGAGAGAGAGAGAGAGAGAGAGAGAGAGAGAGAGAGCGAGAGAGATCGAATCAAATCAAATCAAATCAAATTTTATTTTACGAGGGTTGTGGCATAAGCAATATAAACAAGCTTCTTTTCAACCAGCCCTCGCTCAGAGAGGGACTACTCTAATCTTATATACAAATATATACAAACGTAAAACAATTACAAAGGATAAACATAACAGTAAAACAATACAAAATAAAAAGACAGAAAAACTATTCACAGGACTATAATACACGTTGCAGGCTATACTCAAATTCTTACGTTATGATCAAAATTGGGAATTACCAGAACATGTTTAATAAAACAATGATGCTATATGGACAGATATGATTCCCCCGAAATCGGCGTATGCTGCCTGAATGGCGGGGTAAAAACGGTCATACACGTAAAAATCCACTCGTGCTAAAAACATGAGTGAACGTGGGAGTCTAAGCCCATGAACAAAGAAGAAGAAGAAGACAGATATGATCAATCTGAAAATAATCAGAACGAAGTCTTCCATCACTGTGACTTTTCGTAATTTGACATTAAATGTAATCAGAGGTGTTTTTTGAAAGTATTGAGACTCGTTGGGACTCGAACTGATTCCGGGAGAGAATTCCACAAAACGCGAGAGAGAGAGAGAGAGAGAGAGAGAGAGAGAGAGAGAGAGAGAGAGAGAGAGAGAGAGAGAGAGATAGAGACAGAGAGAGAGGAGAGAGAAAGAGAGAGAAGAAGAGAGAGAGAGGAGAGAGGGAGAGAAAGAGAGAGAGAGAGAGGAGAGAGAAAAAGAGACAGAGAGGAGAAAGAGAGAGAGAGAGAGAGAGAGAGAGAGAGAGAGAGAGAGAGAGAGAGAGAGAGAGAGAGAGAGAGAGAGAGAGAGAGAGAGAGAGAGAGAATGCGGAACGACAGTGAACTAGTAACACCAGCCAGTAACACAACAATTTCTCTCCCTTTCAGTCTGTGGTGGGTGTCTGCATTGCAGAAGGAATCCCTGCTCCAAACGTCAGTTTTCAACACAGCTATTACACCGACCTGCATGAGCTGGACCCTGAAGATTACGTCATCACAGTGACGCAACTTGACGAGTTTAGGACAAGGGCTGAGGTAGTCGTCACCGATCCTGAAAAAGCTGAGAAGTTTCGCACCTGTGAATGCTTTGCTGCTAATTTAAATATTGAGGAATATTCTTGCACATATTTCGGAGACTATCACACAATGTATCGAAACTAGACCAGAAATGATGTTTGTTCACGATTTCATTTCAGTCAACACAGAGGCCCGGAAGCACTGTGCGAGGCAAAGACGTGTACGATTACGTCACTTGTCACGTTTATGTGTACATTTTTGACGTCACCAGTCACGTTTATGTGTAGAATTTGACGTCACCTGTCATGTGTAGAATTTGACGTCATCTGTCTCGTGTATGTGTAAAAATTGAAGTCACCTGTCACGTGTACGTGTAGAATTTGACGTCACCTATTACGTGTATGTGTAGATTTTGACGTCCATGTCACGTGTATGTGTAGAATTTGACGTCACCTGTCACCTGACTGTACCTGAAGATTTTGACGTCGCCCAAACGCGTCGACGAGGCTTGGTCCAGATACACGACTGTAACATACTTGCATAATTAATTAGTTATCATGTTTTAGCGAGTGTAAGCTTGACTGGTAATTTTTTTTGTCGGTAATGGCAGCCTATATTGAAAACACAGCACATTATTAGAACTCAGTCACTGTCTAATTGTCACTGACCAATTCTCTATGCAATGAAATAAAACTGACATGTTTGTGTACTTTTTTTTTTAAATTTGTGACTGATCTAATTCTTGTTCTTCTATTATCTAGTTTGGAGGGCATTTCAATGCTGGTTTTTGTTTTCATTTCTATTTTATAAAAAAAAAAAAAAGCTAGCATTTAACACAAAGTCGTTGGGGGAGGCTGCGGGGGGGGGGGGGGGGGGGGGGGCACGCTGTCATTGGCTGAAACGGGATAAATTCCAAGCTATTAACAGAAGTAGCTAAGAGTAAATGTTGGTCCTAAATTTACGAGCTAATTAAAAAAAATAATGTTTTTCACCGACAAAAATGTCGTGTTCCGAAAGAGCGAAATAAAGGGTTGCAACTCGGAAACAATGACAATCATTGGTCAAAAAGCAGAGTTGTGTACCCTGAATCAGGCGTCCTCTCTCTCTCTCTCTCTCTCTCTCTCTCTCTCTCTCTCTCTCTCTCTCTCTCTCTCTCTCTCTCTCTCTCTCTCTCTCTCTCTCTCTCTCTCTCTCTCTCTCTCTCTCTCTCTCTCTCTCTCTCTCTCTCCCCCCTCAGTGTTCTATCACGTTATTGTTACCAACGTAATCATTAGCTTACCTGGACTGTTAAAATCATTTCAGATGTAATACAAGTTTTAAGGTTACTGGTATACGTGAATACTCATCGTTTCATTGTCCGAATTTGTTTTGTCGACCTTCCAATGGCAACCCCCCATCACCCACACCCATCTCCTCTTGCCCTCAGCCCGTGCCCAAAGCAAAACCCATTTCCTTTGTGTGTGTATATGTTTGTCTCTGTGTTGGTGTGTGTGTGTGTGTGTGTGTTTGTGTGTTTGTGTGTGTTTGTCTGTATGTGTGTTTGTCTGTATGGGCGTGTTTGTGTGTGTGTGTGTGTGTGCGTGTGTGTGCACGTGCGTGTGTGTCTGTGTGTGTGTGTGTGTGTGCGTGCGTGTGTGTGTGTGTGTGTGTGTGTGTGTGTGTGTGAGTGGGTGTGTGTGACGGTGTGTGTACGCGTGCGTGTTTGTCTGCGTGTGTGTGTGTGTG
>NC_090250.1:9247723-9257723 GCF_037325665.1 Littorina saxatilis | reverse complement strand
TAGTTCATTGGAACGTTTAATTGGTATAAACTGTTTTATTCAACGTTTGTGCATTATTTACAAAAAGACGCATATTGAGAAAACAACAACAAGCATAATGCTTATAGTGGTGTTTACAGTTTTCTAGAAAATTACATATAAATGGCGGCTGTTGTACAGTTTAAATGAAAAGCAAGCAAACATGAAAAGAAAATTGAATGAAAATTGTACATCAAAACAAAAATTCGTTTTAGAATACATATATAATGTTTATGGTGTTAGCGAGTAAGAGATAGGGAGGGAGAAAGGGAGGGAGGGAGGGGGAAAGTGAGAGAGAGGGGGAGAGTGAGAGAGAGAGAGAGAGAGAGAGAGAGAGAGAGAGAGAGAGAGAGAGAGAGAGAGAGAGAGAGAGAGAGAGAGAGAGTGCAATAGTCTAGCGATAACGTTTAATTATTGACCAAACAAAACGTTACATTTACCAGTACGTCGACCCAGTGGTGTTTTATGTAAACAGATAGACAAACACTTTGTATTCAAAATTATCAAATAATGAACTTATCTTAAAATCAGTGATGTAACTCGCTTGCAAGATTTGTTTTGTCAATAATCAATCGTTCCAATAACCTACAATTGCTGTCTTTTGATTCTATCGAGGGCTCAGGTTGACGAAGCGAAACTGGGTGCCACAGAAAACGCTGGTACGCAGCCACGGAGTCGGATAGGCTAAAATTGACATTTGTTGTGATTTCAACAAATCAGACGTACCCCGCGGCGTGTTTCCACCCAGATGGGTAGCACCCAGTTATGCTCCGTGTGCCCCAGCCAAGGCTGTAGGAAGTGTGCTGGTTGTTTTGTAAATTGTTGAGGCGAAGAAATGTTAGCATTTTCTATTGCTTTAGGATGCATACTATAGAGCAACATATTTGTTTGTAATTTGTTCACACACAAATACTAAAGATACATACGTAGTCTTTAACATGAGATAAGAGCTGAAGATAAAATCGTTTATTTAACGTCACTCTGTAAAAACATTGGCGACATTTGTCTTAGATTAAAAACAAACACAGGCGGGCACACACACTTTCCCTCCTTATCCCCCATGCACAAACTCTCGCTCATCTAATTAACAGTGGTAATAAGTGATACTTGGATATAAAAGGGTATTCTTAAAATGTTCTGATAAAAATAAAAAGTAGCTATGAAAAGCGATAGCGTTAGATGCAGTAGGATAACTTCATATTCATGCACTAAGTGGGTGCGTGTGCAATAGTCTAGCGATAAGTTTGGGAGTTTGCCACCCAAGGTCTTTATTAAAACTTAAAACATCTTAATTTTTCATGTGGGGTATTTGGCATGATATTTCTGTTCGAGTTTATAAAATGAGTAAGGGGTTGAAAGTAGCATGAGTTCAAATCTTACTCCAAGGTCAATTTAATGAGCAATGCTGAGGTCGAATTGACAGGTGCATATACTCTCTAGAAATGTGTAGTTCCCAGCTTCTGCCTTTAGGAGGTTAATCCTTTTTATTACACGTGGGCATGCATTATAAGTGTTCATATTTTTGTATGGGGCTTTCTGTATGAGCCAGCCAGAACTTGTTGCCGTGTGTATGTATTTGTTTTTCCATTCTTCCCAGGGAGTGGAGTCTATAAGACTGCTGAACTCAGAAGCAGACAAAGGCAAGAGCACCCCTTCCACTTTGACACATACCAAACATGAAAACCCTATGAATAGTTGGCAATGTTTGCTGAATTAATTGACACTCGTGTCAATAGACGATGTTTGGAAATCTTCTCTTCTTCTTCTGCTTTCATAGGCTGAAACTCCCACGTACACTCGTGTTTTTGCACGAGTGGATTTTTACGTGTAAGACCGTTTTTACCCCGCCATTTAGGCAGCCATACGCCGCTTTCGGAGGAAGCATGCTGGGTATTTTCGAGTTTCTATAACCCACCGAACTCGGACATGGATTACAGGATCTTTTTTCGTGCGCACTCGGTCTTGTGCTTGCGTGTACATATGAAGGGGGATAAGGAGCTAGCAGGCCTTCACATAAATTGACCTGGGAGATCGGAAAAACTTCCAACCACCAGGCGCGGCTGGACGGGGTGGCCGAGTGGTAACGCACTTGCGCTCGGAAGCGAGAGGTTGCGAGTTCGACCCTGGGTCAGGGCGTTAGCAATTTTCTCCCCCCTTTCCTAACCTAGGTGGTGGGTTCAAGTGCTAGTCTTTCGGATGAGACGAAAAATCGAGGTCCCTTCGTGTACACTACATTGGGGTGTGCACGTTAAAGATCCCACGATTGACAAAAGGGTCTTTCCTGGCAAAATTGTATAGGCATAGATAAAAATGTCCACCAAAATACCCGTGTGACTTGGAATAATAGGCCGTGAAAAGTAGGATATGCGCCCAAATGGCTGCGATCTGCTGGCCGATGTGAATGCGTGATCAATCAATCAATCAATGACGCTTATATCGCGCATATTCCGTGGGTACAGTTCTAGGCGCTCTGCAGTAATGCCGTGTGAGATGAAATTTTATACGGCCAGTAGATTGCAGCCATGTCGGCGCATATTTACCTTTCACGGCCTTATTCCAAGTCACACGGGTATGGTAGACAATTATTAACTGTGCCTAAGCAATTTTGCCAGGAAAGACCCTTTTGTCAATCGTGGGATCTTTAACGTGCACACCCAATGTAATATACACGGGGGGTGGTTCGGACACCGAAGAGAGTCTGCACACAAAGTTGACTCTGTGAAATAAATTTCCGCCGAACCTGGGATCGAACTCGCGCTGACAGCAGCCAACTGAATACAAATCCAGCGCGCTACCAACTGAGCTATATCCCCGTGTAAAACAAAATTCCATCTCACACGGCATAAATAAATCCCTGCGCCTTGAATATATGCGCGATATAAATTGCATAAAAATAAAAATAAAAACAATAAATAAATCCCTGCGCTTAGAACTGTACCCACGGAATACGCGCGATATAAGCCTCATATTGATTGATTGATTGATTGATTCGAACACACGACCTTCCGCTGGGGAGGCCGCGTCTTACCACTAGGCCATTGCCCCCGTCTTTCGGACATAACTCTGTCAAGTTTGTGTGGGTTGTGGAAGAGTTACTTTTCCCTTGTTACCATAGTAACACTGAGGTAGGTCTACAATCATGTCACGTGTAGCTTAGCGTTTCCATGGAAAAGCAATGGAAAACAAGGGAAAGCAACTTGTTCACACCCCACAAGAACCAAACGAAGTTATGTCCGGTGTAACATGACATTTTTACTCCACGAAAAATTTACTCCGGAGTAAATATTTCGTACGAAATTCTTACTCCGAGTACACTTTTCGTACGAGAAAAGAACTCCCCAAGGCACGAAAAAATTACTCCCTCCACGAAATTTTTACTTCCCATTTTTTTTTACTTCCAGTAAAAATCTCGTACGCAAAAATGGGATGCGGGTGAAGGAATAATGCCAATAAGTGATCTCGCGCACACGAATGTCGCGCTACCCTCCTTCCACCCCTTCCACCACCAAGACTAAGGGAGTACAAATTTCGTACACCTGGCATGGGAAGTTAAATTGCTTGTGTTGCGGTGAAGTAATTTATTCGTTATTTATTCGTCAGGGGAGTAACATTTTTGTTCGAAATGTTTACTCGGAACTCACCTGTCTTGGGGAGTAATTTTCTCGTGTAATGGGGGAGTGCTTTTTTCGTAAAGGGAGTAACTTTTTCGTACGAAATGTTTACTCCGGAATAAAAATCTCGTGGGAGTAATTTTCTCGTGTTACACCGGAATTCGTCTATTGCTAATTACAGACAGTAATAAGGAGGATTTTGGTTGCTGTCGTTATCTCTTTGATGTTCCGGGGTTTTTTTTTTGTCGTTCTTTCTTTCTTTCTTTCTTTCGTTCTTTCTTTATTCTCTTTTTCAATCTTTCTTTCTTTCTTTCATTCTTTCTTTCTCTTACACGTAAACAACACAACTGGTGTGATATGTAAATATTAAACTACATTGTACACAACTTCATGTTAACTTTCTCAATTTATAACTCAGATCATTCGTCTACTGGTGTTCCTCGCATGTCTCAAATGAAATTTGACGCTGTAATTTCCGGTAAAAATACTCAAGAATAACGCATTAATCATGTTATTATATCGTCATTGAAACTTTAAGCGCCCACATCAAGTTTAATATTTGGGTGTATTTTTACAAGATTGAAAGCAAACACTGACAAGGTGTTATTTTCTGTTATGATCCCCTCTATAATTCATGCGGTAAGATTATGCTACCAGTGAAACAAAATATCTCCGCAGCTGATCAAAAATTCAAAGCACAACTCATACAAGCTAACAACTTTTTTGTCTACCTTTGATTTTTTTGATTTTTTTTTTTTTTTTTTTTTTAGGCAGAGGCCTTCTGGTGAAAACAGCTCGGCACACAACTGTTCCCATGGCTTCATTTCTGCTGCTTTAGCTGCAGGCTATTTTTAGCAACCATCCTTTCCCCACAGCAGAGATCTGCATTGGCTCTCTCAGTGCTGCACTGAGAAGGCCAATCTCCCAACATAGCGCGGAAGCAGTTCGGTGTAACAGGCAAGCGAGCTCAACAGTCTGCAGCTAAGCTATTCCCTCTGCTGGGCTATTTTTAACACACACTAAGACACAAGCTGGGAATAGCCGGCACACCATCTTAGATCATGCCAGGCTTTTCCCTGCAATACGAACATCCTTCTACTCGGGCACTTACCACAATTCAACCTTCTGACTGAATCATGTGCAGAGTGAGACATTTTAATTAATTGATTTCACAAAATGCGACAAGTGTCTGTAAATAACTGAATTCATTAAAGAAAAACTGCCCACTCTGCTCAGAGAACACCCACGTTGATGGCTTTTACTCTGATTCCAACCGCAACACGGTGGCCTAGTGGTAAGGCGTCCGCCCAGTGATCGGGAGGTCGTGGGTTCGAACCCCGGCCGGGTCATACCTAAGACTTTAAAATTGGCAATCTAGTGGCTGCTCCGCCTGGCGTCTGGCATTATGGGGTTAGTGCTAGGACTGGTTGGTCCGGTGTCAGAATAATGTGACTGGATGAGACATGAAGCCTGTGCTGCGACTTCTGTCTTGTGTGTGGCGCACGTTAAATGTCAAAGCAGCACCGCCCTGATATGGCCCTTCGTGGTGGACTGGGCGTTAAGCAAGCAAGCAAACAAACAAACAAACAAACAAACAAACAAACAAACAAACAAACAAACAAACTCTGATTCCATGGAAAGGCCTGGCCTGATCTGAGAAAGTGAATCGAATTGTTTACACAAGACGAAGCTTAGTGTGCCTTCAAAGCCACACTACTTGCTTTACATGAAAACAGTTGAGTTCACCGTCTCGGTCAGGCTTTTACATGGCATAAAGCTACTCATCCACTTGGTCACATACCTTTTACATGGGATAAAGCTACTCATCCACTTGGCCACATACCTTTTACATGGGATAAAGCTACTCATCCACTTGGTCACATACCTTTTACATGGGATAAAGCTACTCATCCACTTGGTCACATACCTTTTACATGGGATAAAGCTACTCATCCACTTGGTCACATACCTTTTACATGGGATAAAGCTACTCATCCACTTGGTCACATACCTTTTACATGGGATAAAGCTACTCATCCACTTGGTCACATACCTTTTACATGGGATAAAGCTACTCATCCACTTGGCCACATACCTTTTACATGGGATAAAGCTACTCATCCACTTGGTCACATACCTTTTACATGGGATAAAGCTACTCATCCACTTGGTCACATACCTTTTACATGGGATAAAGCTACTCATCCACTTGGTCACATACCTTTTACATGGGATAAAGCTACTCATCCACTTGGTCACATACCTTTTACATGGGATAAAGCTACTCATCCACTTGGTCACATACCTTTTACATGGGATAAAGCTACTCATCCACTTGGTCACATACCTTTTACATGGGATAAAGCTACTCATCCACTTGGTCACATACCTTTTACATGGGATAAAGCTACTCATCCACTTGGTCACATACCTTTTACATGGGATAAAGCTACTCATCCACTTGGTCACATACCTTTTACATGGGATAAAGCTACTCATCCACTTGGTCACCTACCTTTTACATGGGATAAAGCTACTCATCCACTTGGCCACATACCTTTTACATGGGATAAAGCTACTCATCCACTTGGTCACATACCTTTTACATGGGATAAAGCTACTCATCCACTTGGTCACATACCTTTTACATGGGATAAAGCTACTCATCCACTTGGTCACATACCTTTTACATGGGATAAAGTTACTCATCCACTTGGTCACATACCTTTTACATGGGATAAAGCTACTCATCCACTTGGTCACATACCTTTTACATGGGATAAAGCTACTCATCCACTTGGTCACATACCTTTTACATGGGATAAAGCTACTCATCCACTTGGTCACATACCTTTTACATGGGATAAAGCTACTCATCCACTTGGTCACATACCTTTTACATGGGATAAAGCTACTCATCCACTTGGTCACATACCTTTTACATGGGATAAAGCTACTCATCCACTTGGTCACATACCTTTTACATGGGATAAAGCTACTCATCCACTTGGTCACATACCTTTTACATGGGATAAAGCTACTCATCCACTTGGTCACATACCTTTTACATGGGATAAAGCTACTCATCCACTTGGTCACATACCTTTTACATGGGATAAAGCTACTCATCCACTTGGTCACATACCTTTTACATGGGATAAAGCTACTCATCCACTTGGTCACCTACCTTTTACATGGGATAAAGCTACTCATCCACTTGGCCACATACCTTTTACATGGGATAAAGCTACTCATCCACTTGGTCACATACCTTTTACATGGGATAAAGCTACTCATCCACTTGGTCACATACCTTTTACATGGGATAAAGCTACTCATCCACTTGGTCACATACCTTTTACATGGGATAAAGCTACTCATCCACTTGGTCACATACCTTTTACATGGGATAAAGCTACTCATCCACTTGGTCACCTACCTTTTACATGGGATAAAGCTACTCATCCACTTGGCCACATACCTTTTACATGGGATAAAGCTACTCATCCACTTGGTCACATACCTTTTACATGGGATAAAGCTACTCATCCACTTGGTCACATACCTTTTACATGGGATAAAGCTACTCATCCACTTGGTCACATACCTTTTACATGGGATAAAGTTACTCATCCACTTGGTCACATACCTTTTACATGGGATAAAGCTACTCATCCACTTGGTCACATACCTTTTACATGGGATAAAGCTACTCATCCACTTGGCCACATACCTTTTACATGGGATAAAGCTACTCATCCACTTGGTCACATACCTTTTACATGGGATAAAGCTACTCATCCACTTGGTCACATACCTTTTACATGGGATAAAGCTACTCATCCACTTGGTCACATACCTTTTACATGGGATAAAGCTACTCATCCACTTGGTCACATACCTTTTACATGGGATAAAGCTACTCATCCACTTGGTCACATACCTTTTACATGGGATAAAGCTACTCATCCACTTGGTCACATACCTTTTACATGGGATAAAGCTACTCATCCACTTGGTCACATACCTTTTACATGGGATAAAGCTACTCATCCACTTGGTCACCTACCTTTTACATGGGATAAAGCTACTCATCCACTTGGCCACATACCTTTTACATGGGATAAAGCTACTCATCCACTTGGTCACATACCTTTTACATGGGATAAAGCTACTCATCCACTTGGTCACATACCTTTTACATGGGATAAAGCTACTCATCCACTTGGTCACATACCTTTTACATGGGATAAAGCTACTCATCCACTTGGTCACATACCTTTTACATGGGATAAAGCTACTCATCCACTTGGTCACATACCTTTTACATGGGATAAAGCTACTCATCCACTTGGTCACATACCTTTTACATGGGATAAAGCTACTCATCCACTTGGTCACATACCTTTTACATGGGATAAAGCTACTCATCCACTTGGTCACATACCTTTTACATGGGATAAAGCTACTCATCCACTTGGTCACATACCTTTTACATGGGATAAAGCTACTCATCCACTTGGTCACATACCTTTTACATGGGATAAAGCTACTCATCCACTTGGTCACATACCTTTTACATGGGATAAAGCTACTCATCCACTTGGTCACATACCTTTTACATGGGATAAAGCTACTCATCCACTTGGTCACATACCTTTTACATGGGATAAAGCTACTCATCCACTTGGTCACATACCTTTTACATGGGATAAAGCTACTCATCCACTTGGTCACCTACCTTTTACATGGGATAAAGCTACTCATCCACTTGGCCACATACCTTTTACATGGGATAAAGCTACTCATCCACTTGGTCACATACCTTTTACATGGGATAAAGCTACTCATCCACTTGGTCACATACCTTTTACATGGGATAAAGCTACTCATCCACTTGGTCACATACCTTTTACATGGGATAAAGTTACTCATCCACTTGGTCACATACCTTTTACATGGGATAAAGCTACTCATCCACTTGGTCACATACCTTTTACATGGGATAAAGCTACTCATCCACTTGGTCACATACCTTTTACATGGGATAAAGCTACTCATCCACTTGGTCACATACCTTTTACATGGGATAAAGCTACTCATCCACTTGGTCACATACCTTTTACATGGGATAAAGCTACTCATCCACTTGGTCACATACCTTTTACATGGGATAAAGCTACTCATCCACTTGGTCACATACCTTTTACATGGGATAAAGCTACTCATCCACTTGGTCACATACCTTTTACATGGGATAAAGCTACTCATCCACTTGGTCACATACCAACATTGAAACAGCATTGGTTTTCTCTGGGCACAGTTAGAATGGTTCAATGAATTGACTTTGTAAATGCAACCAGTGGCTTTTATGAGAAACTAATTCATCGACAAATCCCCACTGTGCAGCCAGACAGCATAATTGCTGTTGAGTGTTGGTGACCAAGTGGTGGGATGATCTCATCCTATGTCAAAGTCCGATAGACGGGCGCAGTGGCGTGGTGGTAAGACGTCGGCCTCCTAATTGGGAGGTCGTGAGTTCGAATCCCGGTCGTTGCCGCCTGGTGGGTTACGGGTGGAGATTTTTCCGATCTCCCAGGTCAACTTATGTGCAGACCTGCTAGTGACTTAACCCCCTTCGTGTGTACCAAGTGCGCACGGAAAAGATCCTGTAATCCATGTCAGAGTTCTGTGGGTTATAGAAACACGAAAATACCCAGCATGACTTCCCCGAAATTGACGTATGCTGCCTGAATGGCGGGGTAAAAACGGTCAAACACATACAATTCAACTCGTGCTAAAAACATGAGTGAACGTAGGAGTCAAAGCCCATGAACGAAGAAGAAGAAGAAGAAGAAGAAGAAGAAGAAGAAGAAGAAGAAGAAGAAGAAGAAGAAGAAGCAGAAGCAGAAGAAGAAGAAGAAGAAGAAGAAGAAGAAGAAGAAGAAGAAGAAGAAGAAAGTCCGATAAAATCTGTGATGGTGAGTCGATTGCTTACACTGGAAAGTTTGTGCCCTTTACACGATGTTTTTTACTCTTTTTTTTCTTTTCTTTTCTTTTTTTTAACTTGTTATATCTTCTTATATCGTGTTTCTTTTTTCCAATCTTTGAAGGACTCCGGCATCTCGCTTGCATCCCTCTCGTTCGTTTTGATTGAGTTGACACCGCTATAATTACCTTCTGACTCTTTTCACATCTGACTCGGCAGTGATCGGTGATAACTCGCTTCCGTGCCGTAACGAAATCCTACCCCGATTATCTCAGAAAAAATGGCCATTTACATTAGCTTTAGTAGCCCTCTCACTTTTTGGAACTCTTCGCTTTGAACGTTGTTGGCCCAATCAAACAGGCGGGGAAGCTTTCCCTTCGCT
>NC_090250.1:9232723-9237723 GCF_037325665.1 Littorina saxatilis | reverse complement strand
TATTCCTGCAGAAGAAAGCACAAGGCTATTATTTCTAATGTGTAATTAAGCACTTCCTGGCCACGTGCATTTGTTGTGATACCACCATATTAACACCACTATCACTACCACCACCAACAACACTGACTCTTCAATTCAGTTCATGCCCCGCCCCCGACCACATACATTATTTAGCTTGACGCAGATCTTTAACACGTCTTGACAAGCTCTTAACTTTTTGCCAGAATCACAAAACCATTAACTTCGTTTGCATCTCCCACTAGAATGAAAAGTAATCTTTGACGGACCTTTACATCATCTCTGCACGTGCACAAGAATAATAAGATCCTATGTAACGAAACCAAAGCACCGAAGGCCCCAAACCCATTGAAGCACACGCCGAATGACCAAGTGAAGTCTGTAACAGGGGAAGCTGAAAATAATCGTGAACACGTAACCCCGAAGGCGCTTCGGTGCAAAGAAACCTATCTGGAGAGCCATTTCAATATCCGATTGTAAAAGGTAAACAAAAGAAGCTGGAGGGGAAATTGATCTGGCAGAAATAAGACGATTTCTCACCACCCCGCAGCATTTCTTTTTTCCCTAGAGTTTCTATCTGGCCACCACGCCGGGGCCTCAAGCTGCCATTTTGATTCTGCGAGACTTCGATTTTCTAACAGTGAATTATTTTGCAGACGCCTTCCATTGAAGCCGAAACAAACAATATGTGACTCGGCCCTAGCCTCTGCTGTTTGCTCGGCCCAAACACCGCTCTATTTTTCACCCGCTCAATTACATATTCCTCCCAGCCTAAACCTTTTCAGCCCTTGTTTTAAACCGCCGCCATGTTTCAAGCCAAGAAGGGGCGGCATTTCCTGTTCCGGAAGATGCTCGCGCACGCGCACTGGGCTCAGCCTTTTCTTTCTGCGTCTGAAAAGAAACCTGAAAAAATCCACGCCGATCAGGTTGTCTAAATGGCCTGGAGGCGTGTAGGGCCGTGCAATTTTACAACACTCGGAGGGTGTCGTGCGAGAGAGAAAAGGGGCGAGAGAGATGGCTGGAAGGAGATGTTGAAGATGTATTGAAATCTGAGGATGAAATGGGGATTGCTCCGTTTGTCCAGCAAACATTGAGTCAACTGGACACTGAGACGAGGGACAACACTGGCCACTGGAAATTACTGCAGGCTGGACAGAGCCCAGATAATTCAGCTAACAGTCAGTGTCTTCGGGATGGACTTTGTCGCAAAACCCCCGACGGTCAAGTTTCTAAAAGTCGCCGGACTTTCGCCTCCAGCGGTCAGTGGTAGGATCGGGTTTCGCTGGCAGGGAGTAAATTACTGGAGAAAATGACTTCTTTCACCGGAGTCATCAACCGCCAGCTGCCATGACTCGAGGACATTTTGATATTGCTTGTAAATTGCCTTGGTGTATGGTTATAAGAAGAAAACTATTATGTGAACGTGTGTGATGTGTGTGTTGGGGATGTGGGTGGGGGTGGGGTGGGGTTAGTGTGTGTGTGTGTGTGTGTCACAGTGTGTGTGTGTGTGGGGGGGGGGGCAGTGGGTGTGTGCTGTTGTTGTTGTTGTTGCTGTTGCTGTTGTTGGAGGTGTTGTTGTATTGTTGTTCTTGTTGTTGGTGGTTGTGGTGGTGGTGGTGTTGTTGTTGTTGTTGCGGTGTCATATTTGTTCGTCCATCCGAACGTCTCTTTTATTGTTTCTATGACTCTTTGTCAGTCAGTCCGTTTGCCTGCCTATCTGCTTGCCTGCCTGCCTGCCGTGCTGTCTGTCTGTCAGACGGTCGGTCGGTCGGTCGGTCTGTCAGTCTAGTGTTTTAATCTCTATGGTCGCCACTACCAGTACCGCCACTATTTCTGCTGCTGTTTAGTGAATCCTTAGTTGAGCATCCCAAACTTATACAAATTGTGAGAGAAAAGTGTTTTTGGAGAGAGACTTTTGCCTGACCCTCAACACGCCCTCTGCCAGCCCCCCCCCCCCCCCTCCCTCCCCCCTCCCCCCCCCCCTCCCCCCCCCCCCCCCCCCAGCCCCCCTTAAATCTTGACCTTCTTTAGTGTTATTCTTCCTAAATGTAATTCAAGAGTGTCTGGCTTTTCTTTACTGTCCCACAAGTACCAAAGCCCGTGGTTCCGTTTGGATGAATAGAAAAACACGTCCACACAGTCACAGACTGCAACTCCGTAAGTCCTGGAAAACTCTGTAAGTCCTGAAAATTCCTGAATCTGTAACCTGACCACTTTTCCAGACCTATTCATCTCTCAGAGGAATGGCTTCTGTCGAGTTTTCCCCTCACTTCAAGACTTTTAATTTTGTAATGTTGGCGGCGAGCTCTAGTCCATGTTTGCCCCTGGCCCGATAGAAAAGCAAAAGCAGACAGCTACGTCATTGTCGCGTCACAAAGGGGTGATGACGTCTCGAGTCTCGCAGTCGCTCAAAATTCAATTTACAGGCCGCCTCATCTCACAGACAAACTTTATCGGTATCAAACTGAGAATCCTAGCTGGGTCTGATTAGATCACGCTGTGTTTATCTTCCCAACAAAATATCAAGCGAGTTAGGACAGAGTGTGAAAGAGAAATGAGTGGGTAGCGAAATTATCAGGAGGATGGCAAGAAAGAACCCGAGGAGTGAGAGTGGGGTGAGTTGGGACGGTGGAGGAGGGGGTGAGAAGTAGCAGGGGTAACCCATTCCATAAATAAAATACAAACCGCACAGGTCTAGGGAGAGAGCAGAATGGGGAAGGGGGAGAGGGGGGGTGTAGAGATATCTGAGCAGATCGAGGAGGGGGAGGGTGGATATTGGAGAGGGGCTTGGAAAAAGAATTGTATTTCAGAATGAAAATTCAAACCGCGCAAGGTCTGGGGAGGTGGCAGATTGAGCGGAGGGGGGGGGGGGGGGGGGGGCGTATAGAGAGAACTGAGGAGATCGAGGAGGAGGGAGGAAGGAGGGGGTAAAGGAGAGGGGCTTGGAATTAAAAATGTATTCCAGAAAGAAAATCCAAACCGCACAAGGTTAAAGGCGGTTGTGGTGAGAGGGAGATGTAAAGGGAGCGGGGTGCCAGTGTGTGGGGGGTGGAGGGGGGGCGGGGGAACTGAGGAGATCGAGACGAATTAAAGCTGGGGGAGGAAAATGCATGTCGACCCCAGGGTGCCAATAAAAACGGGCAATTTTCTCGCCCTGCTGCCCAAAAAACGACCCCCTACTATCCAGGGGCTAATTCGATATTTGGGCCTAACGTCGATCTAACTCATCGCTAACAGTGTCGTTTAGAAGCAAGGCAAACAGACAGTTAGAGACAGCGCGAAGGGCTGGCACCACCACCAATATTTCTTCGGCAGCTGGGACCGTGCGCTTTTGGATGGAACTGAGTCTTGGGGCGAGTGGCTGAGTGGTTCAAGCACTATATACTGTTGATTTGTTTCGCACTTTTTCTTTCTCTTGGACTGGTTTTAATTAAGGTTATTCATTGCCTCAGTCTTCTGAAAAGATGGATCTTTCCAAGTATAACATTCCTCAAGGTTAAAAGCTCAGTAAAGTAGTGTGTGTGTGTGTGTGTGTGTGTGTGTGTGTGTGTGTGTGTGTGTGTGTACGTGCGTGCGTGCGTGTGTGCGTGCAGTGCTAGCGTGCGTGCGTGCGAGAGTGCGTTCGTGCGTGCTTGCGCGCTCTCAGTCACCCCACACCAGAACCTGCCCCCCCTCCCCAATAGGCCTACAAAAACTAAAGAAACAAAAATCTCGTTTCTGCCAAGGTTCCAGCACCCGAAGCAAGGCCAGATTGATAAGTTGCCACATTTGAGGCAATAAAGAAAATAACAGCGGGCAGACAAATGCTCAAGAACAGATTAAGCCGGCAGATTATTTGTTTAAGAAGAAGGCAATTCCCCCGTAAAAACCTCCTTCGGTGAAAATTTGTGGCTCCGAAATGGAAATTTTACGGCTCCTGTGCATATTGCGTTGACTTTTTATTACCGTCTTGTGTTTTTCCTCTGCGGTTGATACCAATCAGGGATTTTTGTCCCCCTTTTTAACCCCGTCTTGATGTTGTTTATATTAGTGCAGGCCAAACCTGTTCGTTCTCACCCTGTAATAACCAAATACAGTCGAACCTGTCTAGAACGACCAACAAACGGACCACCCAACAGTGGTAGTTAAAGACAGGTCGCTGTGGAGAGGTTACTAGTATTAAGATCAGATCGGGGATCTTCTTCTTCTTCTTTCTTCTTCTGCGTTCGTGAGCTGAAACTCCCAAGTACACTCGTGTTTTTTGCACGAGTGGAATTTTACGTGTACGACCGTTTTTTACCCCGCCATTTAGGCAGCCATACGCCGTTTTCGGAGGAAGCATGCTGGGTATTTTCGTGTTTCTATACTGCCCACCGAACTCTGACATGGATTACAGGATCTTTTCGTGCGCACTTGGTCTTGTGCTTGCGTGTACACACGGGGGTGTTCGGACACCGAGGAGAGTCTGCACACAAAGTTGACTCTGAGAAATAAATCTCTCGCCGAACGTGGGGGCGAACTCACGCTGACAGCGGCCAACTGGATACAAATCCAGCGCGCTACCGACTGAGCTACATCCTCGCCCAGATCGGGGATCAATCGGGGTAGTCGTTGTAGGCAGGTGGTCGTTTTTGAGAGGTGGTCGTTAGGGCAGGTTCGACTGTGTCCGCACAGCTCAGCTCTGTATATAGGGAAGGCGGAGGGGGTGGGGAAGTTGAAATTAAACGTGCGTTTTTTGGTTCGTTTAACGGCAGACACACTTCAAAGCGAAGAAATTTACCGTCTGTGGTTAATTCTGTCTGGTATCGTCTTGTATCAGCACGGCTAACATGGAAGTTTATTTGGCGGTAAATTAGAAAACGTTACTGTATGGTTTACGATACGGAAGAGAAGATAGGAAGTTTTACTTTTGTTTATGAGAGTGTGTTATACCTGTTGTGAATCAGTGTACTGATGTGTAAAGAAGCGTTAACATCCACAAAGATAGTTTTTTTTATGATTGT
>NC_090250.1:9220086-9230086 GCF_037325665.1 Littorina saxatilis | reverse complement strand
GAGTGTTTTGCTGTGTGCGAGCATTATTTTGACACTTGCATGCTTGAATATTTTTTCTGATCTTTGTTCCACGACTCTGATGCCTTACCTTGAAGACGTGTGTGTGTGTGTGTGTGTGTGTGTGTGTGTATGTGTGTGTGTGTGTGTATGTGTGTGTGTGTGTGTGTGTGTGTGTTTTCGGTAGGTGTACTTGTGTGGATGTATAAGTGTATTGATGGGTCACGACCAAACTACGCGACATCGACTTACATGTAAAACTGCTCCGTGTGCTGGATGCTTGAAACGTTATTTCTTAGTAAGTGTTGTTCTTGTTGTTGCTTCAAATGACTAAAAACAGTTGTTTTCTTTCCTCGTCATTTGTTTCATGTTGTATACACTCAGGACCATTTCATCTCCGTTCATTTTGTCAACTTTTTTCCGACAGCCGCGTCAGCGATTTTGACAGGACCATGTCAAAATTGTGTCATGTTCATTCATTTTGTTTTCCTACTTTGTATAAAAACGTTTATGACCTCTTTGTTTACCTGCTTTTCGCTATAGCTTTCCCCTGTTTTTCGCTCCTTAACCACTGTTACTCCCTTTTAGAGAGAGAGACCCGTTCACTGATGCTTGTCCCATGCCTAGCTACCGATGCCCAGCCCTGGTTCTTCTTCTTCAAAGAAGTTGTAACCTAAATTTTGAATGCCTTTAGACATCGTTAATTTCAGATCCAGGGTTGGTTGTTTTTACGCAATATCGGCCAGGTGCTCGCAAAAATTGTTTTTTCTTGATCTTGACACCGTCCTGGTATATATGTTTTTAGTTTTTCACGGACAAAATGGCTTTCGAACAGCTCTCTTCATCTTTTTCCATGCACATTTCTTGTGTGTGTACTACGAGAAAAATATTGAATGTTTCAACTCCACACCCTTAAACCCCATACCCGACTCAAAATCGCAACCTTCCTATTTTAGTCAACCAATTGGAAGTAAGCGTTACGGGCATATGCTTTGGAACATTATATTCGTGCATAGTTTTGTGACACATGTTTTTGTCATTTTGCTGATGGTTTTATTGTCAGGAGATGTCCACCCAAACCCAGGCCCGCCTGGTAGAGAGCATGTGAAAGATACCTCTATTTTGCATATAAATGTACGTAGTTTGCGAAACAAGATTGATATTTTACAATGTGAAGTTAAAGAGCACGATATTGTGACTTTGTCAGAAACTTGGTTGTGTGACTCGATATCAAACGACAGTTTATGCCTCAAAGGATTTCATCCCCCAGTGCGTCTTGATAGGCCAGATGGATATGGAGGGGTAGCTGTTTATGTGAAAAACGATTTTATTTGCAAACCAAGGCCTGATTTGTTAATTCCAGGCCTTGAAGCAGTCTGGGTAGAAACTAAATTATTGCAAGAAACTGTGCTGGTTGGTTCATTTTACCGACCACCAGACTCTCGGATTGATTATTGGCACTTGGTTGACGAATCTGTAAAGCAAGTAATGAGAACACCACATAAATTTCTAATTCTTGGAGACTTTAACGAAGATTTTTTGAATAATCCATCTCCCTACTTTCTTAATTTAATACAAAAAAACAATCTGCACCAGCTCGTTACTGAACCCACACGTATTACAGAAACTAAATCCTCATGCATCGATCTGATCCTGACCACGAGTATAAACTTAATCAGTGAAGTTGTAGTGTTACCCCCCATTTGTAGTGACCATTCTGTGCCATGTGTAAAATTAACGTCACAGAGACTAAAAAAAGGTCAGTTCAAAAGGACTATATATAATTATGCCAAGTTAGATGTTGATACATTTTTGTTTGAATTGAACAAAATTGATCTTTTGAACACAGTTTTAAATGCGTCCATTGACGAAGCTGCTGCCTTGTTTTCTGAACATTTATTCCGTGTTGCAAAAACATGTATGCCTGTTAAGATAATAACAGTACGTGAAGATGATGCCCCATGGATGACTGAACATATTTTACAATTACGAAACGCAAAAAATTGTATACATCAAGTTGCTAAGCGCTTAAATACACCTGAGCAGTGGGCATTATTCCGCCTGACTAGAAATCAGTATACAGATGAAATTCGTAAAAGAAAAAGAGATTATTTTCTAGAACTTGATGAGAGGATAAATTGTAAACAGAACTTCGGAAGCAAAAATTGGTGGCAACTTGTTAATTCCTTCTTGAAGAAAAAAGGTGTTGCATGTAACGAAATTCCACCGCTAGAAGATAATGGAAAAATTATTGATAACATTTGTGAAAAAACGATTTTGTTTAATAATTATTTTGAAAGCCAGTCTAAAGTTGAAAATCCAGACGATCCCCTGCCCGAGGCAAATTGGTGTAATACATCTTTATCGACTTTTGAATTAACAGAAGCTGAAGTTGTCCAAGTGTTAAGGAATTTAAATTTATCCAAGGCCGTGGGCCCTGACGGAATACATAATAAATTGCTTGTAGATGGATTACCTGTTATCGTTCCACCGCTTACAGTTCTCTTTAACAGATCCTTGTCTGAGGGTGTTTTTCCAGTTATCTGGAAAACTGCTCACATTACGCCCATTTTTAAGAAAGGCGATAGGAGTGCTTGCTCCAACTACCGTCCAATCTCTTTGCTGAGTTGTATTGGGAAGGTGCTTGAAAAATGTATACAAATCCGTGTGTTTGGTTATTTGAAAAATTATGATTTGATTACACACTGCCAATCTGGTTTTATTGCTGGTGATTCGACTGTTTATCAACTATTGAGTATATATGATGATTTTTGTGTTGCACTTGATAAAAACATTATGTCACAGGCAATATTTTTTGATGTATCCAAAGCTTTTGATAAAGTCTGGCATCGCGGTCTGCTCCACAAGCTTGAGGCGATAGGTATAAGAGGTCCCTTGCTTGTTTGGTTTGAACATTACTTGAGCGATCGCAGACAAGCAGTAGTATTGAAAGGAACCAAATCAAGTTATGCTACCCCTTCTGCTGGTGTCCCTCAGGGTTCTGTCTTAGGACCTCTTTTATTTCTCATTTATATTAACGATATTGGTGTTGGTCTTGAATCAGTGTTGAAACTCTTTGCAGACGATACGAGTATGTACTTAAGTTTAGATAACGATGATGTACGAGCAGAGATTTTGAATTCTGATTTGGATAAAATTCGCACATGGGCTTCTAAATGGAAAGTCACTTTTAATTGTCAAAAGACAGAATTGTTGGACATTTGTAGGCAACAAAATGTTTTACTTCCACCATTGTATTTCGAAGATGCACACTTAGTTGATGTTGAAAATCACAAGCACCTTGGCGTCATTCTACAAGGTAATTGTAAATGGGATTCCCACATAAAAAGTCTAATTGCTAAATGTAGAAAGTCAATTGCGTGTTTTGGTTTATTCAAGCATCGTTTAAACAGAAAATCACTTGAAGTTATATATAAATCCTTTATGTTACCATTGTTTGATTATGCGGACGTTATCTGGGATAACTGTACACAGTGTTTGGCAGACGAGTTGGAGACATTGCATCTCGATGCAATCCGAATCATTGTAGGTGCAGTACGTGGCACAAGCCACCAAAAACTGTATAACGAATCGGGTTTTGTGCCCCTGAAAGAAAGGCGACGTCGTCATAAACTTTTGCTGTATTATAAAATTGTAAATCGTTTAACCCCAGAATATTTATATTCCAAACTGCCGGTCCTGGTTTCCGATGTAAATCCTTACCACAGACGACGCCCTCTTGAACGTAAGTTTCCATTGTGCAGAAGTGAGTTATATAAATCTTCATTTTTTCCTTCAACGACAGCTTTGTGGAATAATCTTCCAGAAAATATACAACAAACGCAGTCAGTTGGTGAATTTAAAAGGTATTTGACCGATGGAGATGTTGTTGTTCCACCGTATTATTATTTAGGCAACCGCCAGGGACAGGTACTTCACAGCAGGTTGAGATTAAACATGAGCGATTTGCAACAAGACTTAGTTAACCGACACCTCTCTGATAATTTAGAATGTACGTGTGGAGCATGCCCGGAAGATTCTGAACATTTCTTATTACACTGTCCAAAATTTAAAGAACATAGAACCATTTTATTCAATAGTCTGCCAACACACGTTCTGGACTGCAAAACACTCTTGTTTGGAAATACTGATTTAACTATATCTTTGAACACGAAAATATTCTCTGTTGTACAAGACTATGTTATGTTAACTAATCGCTTCGGCTGATATTATATTAACTGTGCAATTGATGTAGCCAGGCATTCTCTCCCTCCCTCTCTCTCTCTCCCTCTCCCTCTCCCTCTCCCTCTCTCTCTCTCTCTCTCTCTCTCTCTCTCTCTCTCTCTCTCTCTCTCTTTACCCTATTTGTATAAAATATAATTAAAGATTATCAAGATAAGTGTTGAAGCTATTACTTGTTCGCCATGTTTTGCTATCTGAATGTGTATTGATTATAAGTTCAAGAACGTGTCCATAAGCAATCTGCTTGTTAACGTTCTCAATGTTGTTATTGTTTGAAACGTGTGTATGAGAATTTGAATAAACACGCTTAAACCAAAAGTCAAGTTCTTAAAGGGGGGGGGGGGGTGTCCATAAGAAGGGGGGGGGGGGGGTTTCACTGTATGCACAAGACAACTCAGCGACCAGCTAGGACCTTCAATTGACTCTGGGCAACAACAACAGCAAAACGTCTCAGGTAACCGCCTCGACAAGGTTTCAATAGTTAACCTGCGGCGGTCAGTACCGCAATAGATTGGCATAAATATTGGCGTAGGCGTGAGAGCGTGTGACCCCCATTGTAACAACAATGCCTTTCTACTTCTACACCATTTGCTGGTCAATGCAAGGGGAAAATCGGAGAAAAACATTGGGAACAGTACACAAGAGGGTCATTTGTAATGAACAGCGTGAAAAGTTAGTTCTAGGTGAGTGGTTTTTGGTCACGGTCCGAAGAAAATCTCTGCCTTGCGCGCACAGCTTACACCTTTGGGGATTTTTGTCACGCGTCAGCACGCCGTGGATCGTGTAACTCTGCATTTGCGCCACCGCAACTTTTTATCGCTTCACGCCGACGAAGAGGCAAGCTGCAAGGTAGGTCTCTCACAGAAAATGAAAATTTGTAGGACTTTCAGGCATCATCTAGATTCTTCATTAGTACATTTTAAAGAAGTATATACTCAAGGTCTAAGGTACGTGCTTTTTTAGTCGAAATGTCAGGTTTCGGCAGTTCAGAAGTCCGATTTCTGCTGGAATTGTAGCTGAAATTGCACGATTTGTCCCTTCCTTCGTAACTTCAACGAAACAGCACTAGTTGATGCATTCCCGTGATGATATCCTGTGAGCTAAACATGTCCTTTGTATTCTTGATGAATGCTGTTGCACAATTTTGTCTTTGGGTGACGCACGCGGCAAAAGAAAACACAAACAATTAGACTTCATGTTATACGCCACCGATGCTTGGTGTAATTCGCCACCGCAATTTCACGTCTTGGATGTTATTCGCCACCGCAACTGTCTAATGAATTGCATAATATGTTGAAGAGTTCAGTGATTCTGTCACTTCCAATTGAAAATATTGATTTGGAGTTGTTCAGTTCAGTGTATAGTTCAGCTTTTGTAGAACACGTTTCTGAGACGCACCTGGCGGCGTTTCACTCCCACATTCTTCGTCATTCTTCTTTCCCGAAAAACGTCACGTCTGTCAGAGGCGTTCTTTTCTCTTCCAGCGTCAAACTGATGAGTTTTTGTGTTGTCGCTGGTAATAGGAATGACTGAATTTTAGAATTATTTCACACACATAAACACCAACGAAGCTTAAGAATTTTAGAATTATGTGGTATTTGGCCCCACAATGTTTTTAACAGGAACGTTCCAGGCCCAGTTTCAGACTCAAGTGACCGCAAATCAAACAGGAAGAGGTAGGTTCCATATTGTCAAACTTAGTGATTTCAGCCACTGAGTGTTTATTGCTAGAATTCCAGTAAATGTGGGTTATACACTCAAGTACAGATAAGCATACTTTTCATACAGAAGAAGAAGAAATAGAAGAAGACGAAGTATAAGAAGAAGAAGAAGAAGAAGAGAAGAAGAAGAAGAAATACTACAGTTTGATTTGTCAACTCATGGTGCCTTTAAATCCTTTTCATAGGCAAGATCACGCCACGCCCCTGAGTTTAAAACTTGCAGCACTAAAGTTAAAATGCTCCTATCAATTGCTGTCAGTTTTGTGACAAAAATAAAGGTTTAAATGCCTCCACGATGTTGATGCGTTTGAAAATAACAATTTGCGTAGTGCTGTGGCGAATAACAAAAAATGCGGTGGCGAGTTACATCTAACATTGAATTGATGCGGTGGCGAATTACAGAGAGTTGTTGACACTCTGTTTTTATCTGCTTCTTGCAAAGTATATATGGAACTATATACAGAGAAACTACACGTGGAGATTCATAAAACATTAAAGTTATCAGTGAACATGTCCAAGAATAACCAATAATCTCCGTTTTGTTGCATTTGACACAGAAACTGAAAATATGCCCAAAACATGGGGAAACGAGAAGAAAAACAGATCGTCACGATCACCAGGGCCATCAAAGCATCAAAAAATATATACAGAAATATAGCTAAGGATATAAGTATGTGAAATGCAACACTTGAGAACATGCTGAGTGCCTAGCATTCTAACAATTTAATTTATCATTCGAGAGATCTACCTCGCAGCTTGCCTCTTCGTCGGCGTGAAGCGATAAAAAGTTGCGGTGGCGCAAATGCAGAGTTACACGATCCACGGCGTGATCAGTGAATATCAAAGTATCTGGTATCATGTCAGTTTGTTGGTTATGTTTAGGGAAGGGGGTGATAGTGAGAGAATGGGAGAGAGGGTGACTGTGAGGTATTTTCTTTGGTTTAAACAATATATTTAGACAATTACAGATAACAATGCCGCATACAATCAATTTAAGAATGGAGAACAACAAGCAGGTATTTGTCTTTGCTTTATTGGCGAAGAAGGGTGGAGCCACAAGCAAATCTCATTGCGTTGTCACCTGTCCTGACTGACTATTGGGGTTTAACGTCCTCTTAGACCAACTGGTCTATATTGGGACAGGTATTGGTAATACGTTGAAGATATGGTGTGATACTTTGATTCGAACAAGCCCCCTGTGGCTGTCTTCTTCGACACACCAGCATTGGGTTTGTCTCGTCAAAGTATCGAAATACGATCATGATAATCAGAGACGAGAGATGATGCATGCGTGTCGTCGTGTTTTCCAAGCCCTGAGACTTTCGCTGTGAACGTGGGATCTTTTTCGTGCGCATGTGTGCACACGGGGGTGTTCGGACACCGAAGAGAGTCTGCACAAAGTTGACTCCGAGAAATAAATCTCTCGCCGAACGTGGGGATCAAACCCACGCTGATAGCGACCAACTGGCTACAAAGCCAGCGCGCTACCAACTGAGCTACGTCCCGGCCCAACCTGTCCTGTTCTTTCCGTTTCCTGTGCATTATGCTTTGTCCTTGTGCAGAATTGGTTTGACAAATGGTTGTTGGTTTCTAGATTCAAATGTTCAACGAGAAGGACACCAAAACCAGTTTTGTCGAAAGACGAAATACAACGCAGGCAAGGTCGTCATTTGCTTTACTAATTGGCTCTGCAGCGTTATTTAGTAAGGTCTCTTGAACATTGCGCAGAGTTGTGCCAACTGTTGTCTTTTATTTTAACACAGTATTCTAAATATTGGTATGGATTATGGCAATTGACTCTTTTGTTCAAGTTATGCTGTAATTCGCATCTACAAATGATTCTCCCGCGGGTTAGGGGGAAGAATGTACCCGATGCTCCCCAGCATGTCGTAAGAGGCGACTAACGGATTCTGTTTCTCTTTTTACCCTTGTTAAGTGTTTCTTGTATAGAATATAGTCAATTTTTGTAAAGATTTTAGTCAAGCAGTATGTAAGAAATGTTAAGTCCTTTGTACTGGAAACTTGCATTCTCCCAGTAAGGTAATACATTGTACTACGTTGCAAGCCCCTGGAGCAAATGTTTGATTAGTGCTTTTGTGAACAAGAAACAATTGACAAGTGGCTCTATCCCATCTCCCCCCTTTCCCCGTCGCGATATAACCTTCGTGGTTGAAAACGACGTTAAACACCAAATAAATAAATAAAGAAAGAAAGAAAGAAAGTTTGTTTACGTTAACGCACAGTCAACCGCAAAGAGTCTTCTAAGTTCAAATCGCTGCCACCAGGATTATTAAAACTGACGGATCGAGACAGGCCAGGCGGGAAGCAAAAAGTGTGGTCTCTGCATCGCGTGACTGATTTTAATCGAAACTCATTTCAAAGGTTATGTAGCGTTGGCCTGATCAGAACAAGAGAGCGTAACACTCCATTGATTCTTACAATGAAGATGCAGTTGCCTGGGCTCCCCCCCCCCCCCCCCCCATCGGACTGGCCCCCCCCCAACTGTCAGAAAAAAAGCATACACACACCTGCACACGCACGCACACGCGTGCGCACGGAAACACACACGCACACACACATGCACACATTAGTACGCACTCACGGACGCATGCATACACACAAACAAACACAGGCAGACAGACAGACAGACAGACAGACAGATAAACAGACAGACAGACAGACACACACACGCACACACACTTGCTTACAGACACACACGCACGCACACATACACATACACACACACGCCACACACACACACACACATATATGCCACACACACACACACACACATATGCCACACACACAGAAATTCAAACGCACACAAACAAAAACAGACAAAAAGTCCAGAAAAGCAGGAAATTAAAATAATGTCAGTGCGCATTAATAAAAGTTAATGACAACCCCATCACGCCATCAGAGCCAGAGTACTTGACGCGTGGACTTTTAAAATGCGTGCAAAGACCTTGTGCAACCGCCGTGTCATTTGCTGCAATGGAAGACAGGTGCTTTTCAGGAAACTGCAGCTTCAACCTAAAGGGAAATCACCCCCAGTAACTACAGAGAAGGGAAACAACCCTTCCCTTCCACCCTCTCTTCTAACCTCCCTTTTCTAGTCCTTGTCGTTTTTTTCCCCATAACTACAAGGGAGGAACGGTGTCGTTTTTATTTTAATGTTCGGTGTTCCAGATCAAAGAACAAGTTTTCCTCGCCCTTTTGGTAATTGCGGGGCAATTTTCAGCCAGGACATCATTTCGCTTTTCCCACTTTATTTCCCGATGATTGCCCTTTTTAGATTTTTTTTCCCCCTCTCGGCTTTTTCTTCACGCGCAACGGCTGGAAATGTGTGTGAAAGAAAATTAAAAGCTCGGTGGAATGGTGGTGTGCGTTGCGTTGCAAGCTTTTACTGTGTTTTTAAGGCTTGATTTTTTACTGGGGGCTCCAGTGCTCTGTAGTTGAGAGTCATACTAATTTGTGACCCGTGTGGGTTTGTGAAGCGTGCGGCATTTTCTTCATTTCCTCTTGTCAGACCTCGCTAGACCTCTGTCTGTCTGTCTGTCTGTCTGTCTGTCTGTCTTTCTGTCTTTCTGTCTTTCTGTCTGTCCTTTTCCAAAACACCATGCCGTCCGTCTGTCTCTGTTCCTTGTTTTGTCTCTGAACTCCTCCAATATTGTTGTCTCTATATCTCCGACTGCCCCCCCCCCCCCTCCCGCGTTTCTTTTCAGTTGAACCAATCTGTCTCTCTTTCAGACTTTCTCCTTCTTGTTGTCGATTTCTGTGTGGTTTTCTTTTCCTGCTGTCTCAACTCGTGTCTACTCTTTCTTGTAAAAACGATGTTTTATTCTCAATCACGTTTCAGAAGGCCGTGCCGTGGCATCTTGTATGCTACTACTCTCTCTTCAAGACGTTGCGTGGCATCTTGTATGCTGCTACTCTCTCTTCAAGACGTTGTGTGGCATCTTGTATGCTGCTACTCTCTCTTCAAGACGTTGTGTGGCATCTTGTATGCTGCTACTCTCTCTTCAAGACGTTGTGTGTCA
>NC_090250.1:9212586-9217586 GCF_037325665.1 Littorina saxatilis | reverse complement strand
AGTCGTTATTAGTGTCTCGAGCCACAAAGACAGTAGGGCGCTAAGTCACTGAATCAGTTGACCAAAGAGTGACCCCAGCTACTCATTCCGTTTAGCTAATAGAACTGTGGCATTATAGTTATTCTCACAGAGTACTTTAGTTTGTTCTGTTTAAAAACTCCGGTATTTGAATTTCTTAATATAGATAGGCTACTGAGATTAGAAATATTGCGTTCTTCCATAGTTCTCAGATGGTTCTTACATATATACCCATGGGAGGTGTGTGTGTGTGTGTGTGTACATGTACGTGCGTGCATGTACGTCTGTGCATGCAAGTATGTGCCTGCGCGTGCGTGCGTGTGCGTGTATGTGTGCGTGTCAGTCTGTGTGTGTGTGTGTGAGCGTGCGCGCGTGCATCTGCGCGTGTGTATGTGTGTGTAACAGCGGTAACCATGCAACCGAAAGTGACAGGGTGGGGATTCAAAACCTTCATCCGATTTCCTGATGCCTCGACAGAGAACAGAGGCAACGAACCGAGCACGACACTTGACATGTTGTTATGAATTCGATTTTCAGTGTTCAGGTTGCAACAATAAGTGAATTTCCTCGCGGAAATTGGGTCTTTCTTTCCGAAACGATGTCACATTTTAGTGGCGGCTTGCGTCGCTCGCGTGTAGTGTTTCGTGGCCGCGGTGATTTTATGTTTCAATATCTAAGGCTGTTGCCCCGCCGTTATATTGAGCGGCAGACGCGGAATCTCTAAATGTGCGCAACGATTTCGGATAAATAAGCTGTTAGCGGACTCTGTGGAAATAATAGATTGGGATAACTACAGCTACAAACTTTGTAGGAAAATATAACTGTAGCAGAAACCAAAACAACGCATGGTATTTAGTTTTGCCCTTTGAAACTTGCTCCGCAGTGTGGTAAACATGGAATGTTTAACATGTGCAACGATTTCGGATGAATTCGCTGTTAATGGATTCTGTGGTGACAATATATTATAGCACGTAGAGCCACAGACACGATATCAATACAACAAAAAATAAAGCGCACAGAGTCTTCCGTTTTAGATGCTTAAAGCTGTGGTCTATTTATGACTTTCCGGGGCTACGAGGTTGAAAAATAGGGATACAATCATGTACAGAATTCTGTACAGCAAACACTACCCGAAACCCCACCTATACGGCGTGTATGACCTTGAGAGCTTCAGTCAACGCTTGAATTTTGCAGGGATAACATCCGGTTTGCTCTCTCAAGACTGATCATATTATATTATCTTCAAGAGAGATCAAGGGGAAAAAATAAACGCCCCGGCGAAGATTCGAACTCTCGACCTCGAGACTTCGTGTCTCATGTCCTAACCACTAGGCTACTGCGCCAATCGAGAAAAAGAAGGAAAAACATTGATATGAATTCATGTTATGTTATTCTTGAAGCAGCATGATTTATATCTCTATCCGCCCATTGTTCAGAAGTGAATACATGTATAACTATTTCTTAGTTGTCTGTTTTCAACTGCACAGAGTTTTGGAGAGATTCAATTACTGTTCTTGTCATTTTTCTTGCATGTTGTAAATAGAGATATCGCAGCTATTTGCATGGCGCGAATGTCGTGTAGCATGACGGTGTAAACATGTACTGCGATTCCGTGAAACATGTTTGCAAATAAAGGCAAATTTTGATAGCAATTTTTACAATTTTGCAACGCATGAATGGTAATTCAAGCGTAGAATGATATAAAATTATCAATTTTTTTATCTTTGAAAACACTAGTGAAGTGGCCTAGCGGTTAAGACATCGGCCCAGACATTTTGAGGCCCCGAGGCCTTGAGTTCGAATCCCTGCCAAGTCGTTTATTTTTTCTGCTCGATCCTTCTCGACAAATATGCTCAGCTCTGAGAGAGCAAACCGGATGTTACCACTGCAAAATTCAAGCGTTGACTGAAGCTCTCAAGGTCATACACGCCGTATAGGTGGGGTTTCGGGTAGCGTTTGCTGTACAGAATTCTGTACATGATTTTATCCCTATTTTTCAACCTCGTAGCCCCGGAAAGTCATAAATAGACCACAGCTTTAAACTAGCTTTGTAATGGGTTAAACGTGGAATCTTTAACGTGCACAGCGATTAACAATGATTTAGCTGTTCGCGGACTGTCGGGCAACACTACAATTGGACTTGAAACACAAGAAGTCAATGCAACTTAAAATTAAACTCTTCTCTCTCTCTCTCGGCCCTTTCTCTCTCTTTCTCTCTCCCTCTCTCTCTCTCTCTCTCTCTCTCTCTCAACGCGGTTGACATGGAATCTTTAACATGCGCAACGATTTCAGCTGTTAAAGTTGAGACCGAATTCCTTGACAACAATTAAAATGCGGCAGCGGCGACTACACACACAAGACATCAAGGCAGTAGACAATAACAGATGCACGGACCCTCAACTTTCTTCTTCTTCTTCGTCGTTCGCTCAGACAGCACATGGACCCTCAACTAATTCGATAGACGTCACCTTGTAAAGATTCGAACGCAGGTCATTCTATGTCATTTCTGGGAACAGCACTTACAAACCCCTTAAAACTTTGGTGGTCCGTTTCACTCACAATCCCTAAAAACTTTCGCGGTCGATTTTTCTGAAGTGAAATCTCCAGCAACGAAGTGCTACTCCATCCCTTTTGTGTGGCCTTTGCAACAACCCAGGTTTAGACCCTACTTGCTAACACATTTTTCTCGGGGCATACCATGCCACGACGTTTCATCGCGTTACCTAGCAAAGGGCAGCCACTCTACGGCGAAGAGGGGACAACTCTTCCAGGTGCAGTGCCCTTGAGTCACGGGCCGTAACTAGCTAAATAAGCACAGATGGGGACGGTTAGGGCCCGGGTACGTGGGTAGCGAATCTGCCTGGGTGGAGCACAAACAGATAAATACCCGGAGATCGGATCAGCATGCCGAACGAGCGATTGCGCGAAGAGTCAACTTGCTGATTGAGATCATTGTAGGCTGCAGATTGTGGGGACTGTGATTCTGACACTAGTTTACTCTGGGTAATCCGATTGGAAGAAGAGGGGATAGGGGGAGGGAAAGGGGAAAGGGGGAGGGGGAGCGAGAGGTCGAGGTAGAGGGGGAGGGGATAAGAGAGGGGGAGAGCAAGAGGAGAAAACACAAACCAGTATTGAGGAGAGTAGTTTTGTTTTAAAAATGTATATTGTATTGCACAAATCATTCCCTGTATAAGTCTTAGTTTGCCTGTGGAATTGAATCTTTTTGTTGGCCAAAAGAGTGGTTCTTGAAGGGGGAGAGAGAGAGAGAGAGAGAGAGAGAGAGAGAGAGAGAGAGAGAGAGAGAGAGAGAGAGAGAGAGAGAGAGAGAGAGAGCGATAGAGAGAGAGAGAGGGAGAGAGAGAGAGAGAGAGAGAGAGAGAGAGAGAGAGAGAGAGAGAGAGAGATGGAGGGTGAGAGAGAGAGAGAGAGAGAGAGAGAGAGAGAGAGAGAGAGAGAGAGAGAGAGAGAGAGAGAGAGAGAGAGAGAGAGAGAGAGAGAGAGAGAGAAAGAAAGAAAGAAAGAGACATTCGGAGACAAGAGACATAAAGAACATTGAACGTTTTGTTTTGTCAAAAGTTAAACGTCCCACTAATTAACAAACCGTTCCTGTATTCTAATTGAGAGAAAGTCTTTAGATGGAGGTACATTTAGTGACGTTACTGATAAACAATTGTGGAAAATAAAATCTTGAGAGGAAGGCGGTCTTAAAAATGGGGAGTCCACTTTGTACTGTTGGGGTCCACTCAAATCCATGATTGCGCGCAGATATAGGACCGAGACAGACAACGGAGCGAGGTAGCGGTCAAGCGAAGCTATGTAGGTTAAAAATCCACACAAAAAATCAAATGCCCTGGCAATAAAAGCCGCTGACCATGGGAGAAAAAAGTCACAAAGTCTCCAACAAGGTTGCTCTAACCTGCCTCTTAAAAGGACCTCCTCCTCCGTCAAAGAAATAGAAAGGAGGGGGGATAGATGGGGGGGGGGGGGAGCCATTAGAACATCACGGGGCCGTGACACTCATGGCCCCCCTCCCTCCCCCCTCCTGTGTTTGGAATCTTTGCCACACCTTTCTGGATTGAGGTTGTCAATAGGTACTTTCCCCTTTCCATCAACCGCTTGCCTCCCTTTTTTCCCTTGTTGCCTTGTCAACCCTTCCCTCTTAGAAGCGACCACCTGCGAAGCAGTGACCACTGGGGCTGGATTCAGGATGATGTCATACTGGTCACATCATCGCTCGGACTGGTCAGTTTGGAAAGCAGTGTCCACCGTGACGGACCTAGTGGGACGGAGTAACGATCGCATTCTGTGTGAGGAGCCAGAAGGACTGAGTGTTCGGAGGACAGAGTAACGATTGCATTCAATGGAAGGGCTGAGTTTAACGATCGCCTCGCTTCATTACTGGCATTGACTTCTGCTGTGGTGTTTGTGGTTAAATGTACTGTACTATGATCTGTGGCTGAAAGTGCGTTTCTTGGATTTGTGGATTGTGAACTCTTCAAGAGAGAGGGGGAGAGTTTTGGAAACATAACTACGTTTGAAGGTAAGAAAATTATGAGTGCGATGATGCTTTCGGAGGGTAAACAGTGTGTGGGGTGGGGGTGGGTTGGGTTTGATGGTGATATTTGTGTGTGTGTGTGTGTGTGTGTGTGTGTGTGTGCGTGTGTGTGTGTGTGTGTGTATGTGTGTGTGTGTGTGCGCGTGTGTGTGTGTGTGTGTGTTTGTGCGTGTATGTGTATATGTGAGTGTGTGTGTATGTTTGTGCGTGTGTGTGTGTGGGTGTGTGTTGGAGGGGGTGTAAGGAGAAGGGGGAAGGAGGATGGAGGAGACAGGAGTTTTAAGGTCAGTGTTAATGTTTTGAACACGGAGAGTGTTATGTGATGTATACATTCATTAGATGAGGGAGTCTGATACTTTGGTTTGCGACTGTCTTCGGGGAGTTACACTCTGTGTGTGTGTGTGCGTGTGCGTGTGTGCGTGCGTGC
>NC_090250.1:9200086-9205086 GCF_037325665.1 Littorina saxatilis | reverse complement strand
TGGACATCATTCTACTTGTGGACATCATTCTACTTGTGGACATCATTCTACTTGTGGACATCATTCTACTTGTGGACATCATTCTACTTGTGGACATCATTCTACTTGTGGACATCATTCTACTTGTGGACATCATTCTACTTGTGGACATCATTCTACTTGTGGACATCATTCTACTTGTGGACATCATTCTACTTGTGGACATCATTCTACTTGTGGACATCATTCTACTTGTGGACATCATTCTACTTGTGGACATCATTCTACTTGTGGACATCATTCTACTTGTGGACATCATTCTACTTGTGGACATCATTCTACTTGTGGACATCATTCTACTTGTGGACATCATTCTACTTGTGGACATCATTCTACTTGTGGACATCATTCTACTTGTGGACATCATTCTACTTGTGGACATCATTCTACTTGTGGACTGTTTAATGCTACGGTCAAACACCAAACCAGACATATCTCACACACCCCAGAAAAAAAGAAAGAAAGCAGAGAGAAAGGGAAGCCCGAGGGAAAACATAAATAAGTAAAATGAATAAGTATAACTAACATATTTTCTGCTGTCTCATTTGCAACGGTTTTCTTTGAAACGAACTAACATCCCAGAATTGTGGTAGCTCATTTACACCCCCCCCCCCCCTCTAACATTTCTACATTTACGCCTGTTAACATTTAGAACCGCGAACACGATATAAACAAGGGAGCTCACATGGGAAGCAAAATAAGTCTTCTGGCATTATTAAGTCTTCTGGCATTATTCAGTCTTCTGGCATTATTAAGTCTGTTGTCAATGGTAACAGAAGACACCACACCTCACGCTGTAAACACGTGGTGCCACAAGAAAAATCACAAAACAAAACGAACAAGAAAAAAATACTCGACAGCATTATTGACCTAGTACGTTGAAACTCGACATAATTTCAAAAAAATCTGAGAAAATCAGGTCGTAAGAGGGAGGGAGTCGAGGTAAACTCACAAAGGCTCTGAACAGCTCTGCTTTGTTATACTGAGGACCTTCAACATCTGAGAAAATCAGGTCGTAAGAGGGAGGGAGTCGTATAATGGAGGTAAATTCACAAAGGCTCTGAACAGAATATCTGAGAAAGTCGGGTCTAGAAAAGGGGGTAGACTGGAATTTTTAAATTGGTGGGGTCTTTACGATTCGGCTCACCTCCTCAGATCTTTACGTGGGCTGAGATCATCCACTCGGAGTTGGACACATACCAAAAATCAACATATTCGCTGCAACCTGTGCAAGCTGAAGATTTGTTCTAATGAATTAATATAAAAGCCTTGTAAGTAAAATATCACCCCACAAAACCGACTAGCAGAATCGTTAATCCTGAAAAAAATACGAAGATAAAGGTGAAAATTAGATAAATCAAATACAATTTTAAACACCCTTTTTTTTGGCAAATGTTTTTCTTTTGGTAGTTTTTTTTATGTTTGGGGGAGGTTTTCGGAGTAAAGCAGTAACCACCATCTTGGAACCAAACAAACAACCAGTGTGACGTCATCGGGTTCGACCAGACCACATTTCAGCGAAGTTTTGTCCGACTCTAGTGACTAGGGTCGCCGCAGAAACTCGCTCGTAATGTATCTTTAACGACCAGACCGCACGTGCGCCTCAGGAGAATTTAAACGCGCGGCATCTCAGTTCACCGCGGCAAAAATCGAACATGTTCTTTTTATCTAGCGGCGACAAAACTAGATTAATACCAACCATAGAGCAACATTATCAGCGGGAAAATAAATGATAAGAAAAACAGAATCAAAATATCTTGTGTCGGAGTAAATACCACGAGGAAAATCAGCTTTTGAAAACTTACCACCCTCTCAGTGTGACGCACACAGTTGATTTAAAAAAAAAATCGTCATCGCTAATTTGTGTAAGATTAGAACAATAAGCCTGTCACATGAAAACAATTCCGCCGGTAATTTAGTCCCAAGAAAGAACGTTAAAGACCCAATGAGTAACTTCGCTTCTCAGAAATCGATTAACTACTTAAAAGGCCGACGCCCAAGTGTGTGTTTTTTTTTAAAACTTTTTTCTTTCTCGCCATTTCTCTGCTTTCTGCTTTGCTCTTCTGGACTTTCAAGCTCTGGCGTCATCAGGAAACAATTAGGGAAGTTTCCGAAGGGTTCCGTGAAAGGGTAAAAAATGTCACAGGTGACACGTGGCGGCTTGAAAGTGGAAAGGTCTTGACGATTAAAGTCTGAGAGGAATCTTTCATGAAACTTTCCTGCGAAGTTGAAACCTTTGTTGAAAAAGAAATCAACAAGACACACATACGCACGCACGCACGCACGCATGCACGCACGCACGCACGCACGCACCCACGCACCCACGCACCCACGCACGCACGCACGCATGCACGCACGCACGCATGCACGCACGCACGCACGCATGCATGTACACACACGCACGCACACACGCACACACACACACAAACATTCTCAAACATACACACACACACACACACACACACACACACACACACACACAGTATACCAACATACTTTCAAGTATGTGCAGATCGAAGCTAAACCCCCATTATAACCGAATATGAGTAAGGAAAAACCTGTTCAAGTTTTTATTTTTTACTAACCACCATCTCACCGTGCTATTTCGTTTTAATACCGTCATTTTTTCTCCGATTACTTTTCCTGTCGATTGTAAATTAACTCCCCTTTTGACGTGTCTCTTTTCAAAGACTCAAGTTGTCTTATAATTTTAAAGGGTTTTAAACTTAAATACCATCGTGCTAAGTTTGCAATGCGATGAAAATACTGTAAATTAGAATTTTTGGCTGAGTATAAAATCAGCGTTTTAAACCATCATAGAAATATGGTTCGGGCCAGAAAGCTGACATGATCGCTTGATCGATAATTATAAATATTTAGGAGGAGATTTTCTTTTAAGGGCTGGAAGAAAGTGACCGGTAAAGTCGAAAAGTCTGCTTTACATCAAACCTCCATTAGCTGGTGAGGAAGAAAATAAACCAAAAACATCTTTGGTGGAGTTTGACATTGTGTCGATTTTGCTCTCTCTCTCTCTCTCTCTCCCTCCTCCTCCCTCTCTCTGTTTTTGTCTCTGTTTCTTTATCGATCTCTCTGTCTCTCTCCCTCTTTTTTTCTCGCTCTCTCCATCTCACCCCCTTCTCTCTCTCTCTCTCTCTCTCCGTCTCTCTCCGTCTCTCTCTCTCTCTCTTTCTCTCTCTCCCTCCTCCTCTATATCTCCCTCCTCCCCTATCTCCTTCCCCTCTCTCTCTCTCCTCCTCCCCCTCTCTATCTCCCCCCTATCTCTCTCTCTCTCTTTCCTCCTTTCACTCTCCCTTTCTCTCTCTTTCCCTCTCACTCCCCCTCTCTTCCCCCCCCCCCTCTCTCCCTCTCTCTCTCCTCTCTTTACCCCCTCTCTCTCTTTCTCTCGCTCTTTCCCCCTTTCTCTGTCTCCCCCTCTCTCTCCTTGTATGTGTGTGCCTTAATGATCCCCCTCATCATGATTAGCAGAAGGAGCAGCATGGCCTTAGCCGAGCACACTAAATCTCTCGCATGCAAATCATGTGTGTGTATAAGTAGATAAAGGGATGGGGGGGTGGGGGGTGGGGGTCACTGTTCACGAAACAGACGATTTTCGGAAATAACTCTGTCGGGTTTTTATGGGTTGCGAGAGAGTGAATGCCCTTGCTTTTCCTCTGACAAATCACTTCACACGTGCTTCTGTCGGCGTGTTTCAGACACACCCCCCCCCCCCCCCCTCGCCAGTGACTGGCCCCTCCAATGTGTGTCAGGGTAAAAAGCAAAGGTATATAATTCACTCTTTCACAACCTAAACAAACCCGACAGAGAGAGAGAGAGAGAGAGACAGAGTTATTTTCGAAATTCGTCTATTCACTCAAGCACTAGGTCAAACACATTAGCACCAAACTGACCATTGGATAGCAGCCTCGTGCTGTGTCTATCAGGTCACTTGACCGACTGGCTGGACATGGCGAGTGTTGGGTCATCTTGCGTTGACCAGTCTGAATGTGACGTGACCCCTTCACGACTTGTCAGCGAGAACTACGGGAGAAAATCGAAAGATGGGCGAAATTAGATAACCCCGGAATGGACTAGTGTGACCAGTTTGTGTGTGTGTGTGTGTGTGTGTGTGTGTGTGTGTGTGTGTGGGGGGTGCGATAGAGAATTGAATTGAATTGAATTGAATTGAAATTTATTTTACGAGGGTGACAGAATAAGCAATGTAGGGCCTATACATGCTTCTTTTCATCCGGCCCTCGCCCATTGAGGGGTAACAAACAAGAAGAAATAAAAGATAAGTTTAACAATAGTACAAATGACATATTTACCATAATTAACATGTCAAGCAACCAATAAGACATTTTAAGATACATTAGGATTCTTTAGCAATGCTTGAAAATTATATATAACAGGGAAATATGTGTTTGTATAAAACAAATCCTTCATTAGAGAGAGAGCGAGAGAGAGAGAGAGAGAGAGAGAGAGAGAGAGAGAGAGAGAGAGAGAGAGAGAGAGAGAGAGAGAGAGAGAGAGAGAGAGAGAGAGAACGAACGAACGAACGAACGAACTTTATTACTCAAGGATGGAGATTTAAGGCTGACGCCTAGTCTTACAACCTGTCCCTGCTAAAACTAAACATGTATTAAGATGGATACAATGACAATCGTAAACCGACACGATAAAAAAGCGAATAAAAGGTTATACATGTAGAGATTAATCCTGCATTATCGCAACTACTACATGATCTTTACGAATATCAACTGAATAGCACAAGAGAGAGAGAGAGAGAGAGAGAGAGAGAGAGAGAGAGAGAGAGAGAGAGAGAGAGAGAGAGAGAGAGAGAGAGAGAGAGAGAGAGAGAGAGAGAGAGAGAGAGAGAGCGCGAGCGAGCAAGAGTAAGAGTAAGAGAAGCGAGAGTGAACGATTAAGAGAGAGAGAGAGAGAGAGAGAGAGAGAGAGAGAGA
>NC_090250.1:9194923-9199886 GCF_037325665.1 Littorina saxatilis | reverse complement strand
GTGTGTGTGTGTGTGTGTGTGTGTGTGTGTGTGTGTGTGTGTGCGTGCGTGCGTGCGTATGTACGTGTGTCAGTGTGTGCGTGCGTGCGTGCATGCGTGCGTGCTTGCGTGTGTGCGTGTGTGTGTGCGTGCTTGCGCGTGTGCGTGCGTGCGTGCGCGTGAATTTACATGCGTGCTTTGACGTGAAACACTAGAGATATATCTGTCTGAGCCGCGTCTTTGCATTCATCAATCTGACTCATCGGGGGAATTACATGAATCTCGGGAGCGTCTGCCCTTTAAACTGAAACTTCTGGTCAAATGTATTTTCAAAAAGCTAAGAGTTTCTTAACTTTATACCGTTAGTCTTGTGGGTGTGTTGTGACTGTGATATTTTACTCCCGCGTTTCTATGAAGTAGTCTAGATCTGTTTCTCTCTTTACACATTTTTTGTGGAATGCTTATCGTCACAGTTAAACGTCTTACCTCGACCATGTCCGGATATACGCCAAAGAGCGCAAATGAGTTACAACACCGGAAATGAACATCAAGCGACACGTAATTTCCGCTACATAGTCATAGAAATGTTTTTCTGGCATTTGAACAGTTTGATTTTTGTTTGCTGATTAATCACACGAAAAACAAGTATCAGAAGCCGTCGAGTTTAGCAGCACATAACACTGTAAGACAAGTATCAGAAGCCGTCGAGTTTAGCAGCACATAACACTGTAAGACAAGTATCAGAAGCCGTCGAGTTTAGCAGCACATAACACTGTAAGACAAGTATCAGAAGCCGTCGAGTTTAGCAGCACATAACACTGTAAGACAAGTATCAGAAGCCGTCGAGTTTAGCAGCACATAACACTGTAAGACAAGTATCAGAAGCCGTCGAGTTTAGCAGCACATAACACTGTAAGACAAGTATCAGAAGCCGTCGAGTTTAGCAGCACATAACACTGTAAGACAAGTATCAGAAGCCGTCGAGTTTAGCAGCACATAACACTGTAAGACAAGTATCAGAAGCCGTCGAGTTTAGCAGCACATAACACTGTAAGACAAGTATCAGAAGCCGTCGAGTTTAGCAGCACATAACACTGTAAGACAAGTATCAGAAGCCGTCGAGTTTAGCAGCACATAACACTGTAAGACAAGTATCAGAAGCCGTCGAGTTTAGCAGCACATAACACTGTAAGACAAGTATCAGAAGCCGTCGAGTTTAGCAGCACATAACACTGTAAGACAAGTATCAGAAGCCGTCGAGTTTAGCAGCACATAACACTGTAAGACAAGTATCAGAAGCCGTCGAGTTTAGCAGCACATAACACTGTAAGACAAGTATCAGAAGCCGTCGAGTTTAGCAGCACATAACACTGTAAGACAAGTATCAGAAGCCGTCGATTTTAGCAGCACATAACACTGTAAGACAAGTATCAGAAGCCGTCGAGTTTAGCAGCACATAACACTGTAAGACAAGTATCAGAAGCCGTCGAGTTTAGCAGCACATAACACTGTAAGACAAGTATCAGAAGCCGTCGAGTTTAGCAGCACATAACACTGTAAGACAAGTATCAGAAGCCGTCGATTTTAGCAGCACATAACACTGTAAGACAAGTATCAGAAGCCGTCGAGTTTAGCAGCACATAACACTGTAAGACAAGTATCAGAAGCCGTCGATTTTAGCAGCACATAACACTGTAAAACGATCATGGACAAAACGCATTCAGGTCTCCTAGACAACACGCCAGAAGTGTTGAATACTCTGGTAGATATTGCCAAAGAGATAAGTGATAATTACGCAGACAAATGAAATCATATCTCGATTACTAACAGCGCATCACAATGTCAAATGGTCACAGACAACACGCTAAAAGAGATGAATATTCTGGCAGATGTTGCCCCCAAAATAACTGATCATTATGCAATAAACTGTCTGGGAGTTTGGACAGGGATAACCCGGTGATTATCCTTAGTCTGGGGTCTGTGTAGTTTTTGTAGTGTGACGGCATACGTAAGTGAATCTATACAAATAATTATAGGTCCCTGGTAATACAGACTATACAGCGTTCTGTGTGTGTGTGTGTGTGTGTGTGTGTGTGTGTGTGTGTGTGTGTGTGTGTGTGTGTGTTTGCGCGTACATGCATTCGTGTGCATGCGTGCGTGCGTGTTTGTCCAGCAATATCTAATAATGACGCTCTAAAATGTTCCTAACAAATGATATTCCGGCAACTCCGCAGCAAATAAACTGCATACATGAATGTCTAAAACGGTACCATTTGGTTATGTATAGTTATCCATTATTCCCTAAACCGTGCCCCCAGCCCACCGCGATAATGTACTGTAAGTACTCCTAATGGGTAGGATTTCTGCTAAATATCTACATACATAAATGAAACTTTTGCCGGTCTCTACAAAACTAGCAGTCGGTGCAGGCCTAGGTGTGCATGCTATAATGTCCATACAACCAGTCATACCTGCCTATAACGACCACTCAATGGGCCGACCAGAAGAAATCGTTATTCACGGGTTGTCGCTATGGAAAGGTGGACTTTGTCTCTATTTGATTGCGCGAATGCTAGAAACTGCTTCTGATTCGTAACATTTCAGTAGCACATCTGCACACAATAAGCGAAAATGTTCGTGAATTCAACGCCCAGCTAGTGGAGCTCTCCGCCGCTATCATTATTATGACGCGGGTCACACTCTTTAGTGCCTGTAACGTCTGTCATTTCTGTAGTGCATATTCAGACGTAAAATTACCCTAAATGCAACGCTTACAGAATGTAACTCTCGCGTGGTGTTCATTTGTAATCGCTATCACGTGACAACTCGATGGCCAGCTTTTGAACCCTATTATCAAATATTTATGTGCGATTAAATAAGCTAAGCAGCAAAAATGTCCACTGTTTTGGGTGACAAATGTTAGAAATATCTGGATGTAGCTCGCCGTTGATGATCTAACTAAGTCTGTTGCTAATCTCAGCCATTAGAGATGCTAACGCGCTGAGAAGCCCTAGCAGTATTTCATGTCCTTTGTCGTCGTGCGAAGGCAGTTATTGGCTTATCCACTAATCTAGTGCGTCTTGAGTGCACTAAGTGCATGCCACACTTGTCAAAATCCAACATTTTACAATGTTCGCCGATTTATGCCTGCTGTCGTCCGTTTCTGCTTAGACAACCTCTTCTTCTTCTTCTTCTTCTTCGTACGACGGTTGAGCTTAGACAGCCTCTTCTTCTTCTTCTTCTTCGTACGACGGTTGAGCTTAGACAGCCATTTTCTAATGCACGGATCCATTGTGCATTGGTTACACACGTGCACAACGTACAACCCTACATGTATATGTTACACACGTGCACAACGTACAACCCTACATGTATATGTTACACACGTGCACAACGTACAACCATACATGTATATGTTACACACGTGCACAACGTACAACCCTACATGTATATGTTACACACGTGCACAACGTACAACCCTACATGTATATGTTACACACGTGCACAACGTACAACCCTACATGTATATGTTACACACGTGCACAACGTACAACCCTACATGTATATGTTACACACGTGCAAGTCACAACGTACAACCCTACATGTATATGTTAGCCGTGAACATCCTCATGAAGTCCTATTATTTACAGCATTTGAATGTTACATGTAACACTGCGTACTTTCGTGTACACCACATTGGGGTGTGCACGTTAAAGATCCCAGGATTGACAAAAGGGTCTTTCCTGGCAAACTTGTATAGGCATAGATAAAAAAATGTCCACCAAATACCCGTGTGACTTGGAGTAATAGGCCGTGAAAAGTAAATATTCGCCGTAATGGCTCTAGATTTACTGGCCGATGTGAATGCGTGATATATTGTGTAAAAAATTCCATCTCACACGGCAGAAATTAATATGTAAAGCGCTTAGAGAACGTCAAGCGCTATATAAATCTCCCATATAAATAAATAAAATAAATGTATGTCCGTTGTCGTCTGTTGCTTCAAGGGCCATTATTGGCTTATGCACAAACCCAGTGCACTAAGCGGAAGTCGCAACTGACCAGAACCTTGCTTAGAATAGCCGTAAGGATAAGGGTAAGGATTCGCCCATATATTACAGGATTTGTGTGTCATTGCTGTCTTCCGTATTGTGCAAAAGCGATTTAAGGGCTATCTGGACTCTCGTTTGTGCTGAAGTACAGGATTGGAAAGTGAACAACGTATGAGATTTTGCTCCACGTTTTTGTGATCTAGATTTTTGGTTGGCTGGTTGGCTGTTGGTTTTTCATGATCTAGAGTTTTGGTTGGCTGGTTGGTTGTTGGTTTTTCATGATCTAGATTTTTGGTTGGCTGGTTGGTTGTTGGTTTTTCATGTCCCTTCAACCTACCTGGCTATACGGGGCAGATTCATGGTGTGTGTGTGTGTGTGTGTGTGTGTGTGTGTGTGTGTGTGTGTGTGTGTGTGTGTGTGTGTGTATGTGCGTGTGTGTGTGTTTGTGTGTGTGTGTGTGTGTGTGTGTGTGTGTGTGTGTGTGTGTGTGTGTATGTATGTGCGTGTGTGTGTTTGTGTGTGTGTGTGCGTTTGTGTGTGTGACGTGCGTGTTTGTGTGCGTGTTTGTGTGTGTGTTTGTGTGCGTGTTTGTGTGTGTGTGTGCGTGTACGTGTGCGTGCGTACGTACGTGCGTGAGCGCGTGCATGCGTGCGTGCTTGCTTGTGTGTATGCCGGACTCCTTTTAAAAAATGTTTTGTCCTCAGAAACATTGTGTCCATTGTCAGTAACACACCTTCCTTCCTGCCAAAATCAGAAAAAACCTATATCTCATGGGATGATGGCGTGAGAGTGTACAGCAGTAGTGATGTATTTGTGCACGTGCACATGATGTTTTGACACTGATGATGACGATAATGTTAAGTGCACAACCGATCAACGCCCTAATCCCATCCAATACATCTTGTCAGCCGTTGTGGACGTTTTTATTAGTT
>NC_090250.1:9187423-9192423 GCF_037325665.1 Littorina saxatilis | reverse complement strand
TCTCTCTCTCTCTCCCTCTCTCCCTCTCTCTTTTTTTTTGAACATCTCGTTTTAACTTCATTAGCTTCATTAAGCAGCCGATGGCGTGTAAGTTAGAAAGCGGAGAGCTGACATTAATTTTGTTCACGCCAGCTTCAAGTACAAGAGAGCATTGGTTTGGGATAAAGCGTTGAGATTGTTGGCGGGCACAGTGGCGTCGTGTGATTTCCGCTTCCCAAGAAAAACAAACAAACAACTGCGTCGTTAAAGCCAAAAGCCTTTGTAGCATAATGGTCTTGAAAGGTCCATTTGGGTGTCAACCGATAATAGTCTGCCTTAATTTTCCACCAAAACCTGGTTTTTTTGGGTTTTTTTTGGGGGGGGCGGGGGGGGTGGAGGTGGGGGTGAACATGGAGGCATTCTTGGGCATGCTGTTATTGTTTCAGAGTTTTTAAGATTCTTCAGTAATTTGAGTCGATTACGTTAAAAGCCCGAGCAGCGGATGGAAGGTGTGGGTAAGGGTTCAAAGCCGATTATATTCGAGCTTATTTTCTAAGCAGTTTTTAATTTGTTGAGTTTTTAGAGGTGAATCTCACCGTTAATTGCCTCGATGAAAATTGCTTGTCACATTTTCGGGATGAGTGTAAACATGGGCTGCATTAAACAGCACGGAAAGTGACCCCTTATTCTCTCTTTATCTGTCATCTTGTGAGGCTAATCCTAAACCTTGATTGTAATAAGTATTTGTCCTTAATTTCTGTTTTCTGGAATAAGCAATTATTTGTTGTTGTTGTTGCAATTTCCAATACCACCGCAACACTACAACACAAACAAACATCATCAACAACAACACTAGAGAACACACAAACACAGAAACATAAAACACAAATTGTAACAGAAAAACCTTGCACCACAAACGATTGCTGCGAGCAAAAAAACAACAACCAAACCTCTCTTCTTTTCTCCTTCGAGGCCCCATTACTAGCTCCCCGGTGAGTTCAAACCCCACTGACTTCTCACCTTTGTCGTTCAGACACTTTTACCACTGACGGGTGCAGACAGTCAGCGACAACCTCTCGCTGCGGTTGTCTCCCCTCGAACCATTACTTTTTTGTCACAGCCGCTAGGTGGCAGCACGCACTGCAACGGAGCAGCGCTGCAGGAAGCATTGTCTGATTGACGCATGCGCAGTGGGGACTGTCGTGCTTTGGCCCCGCTTCCGATCACGACCAACAAAGAAGGGTGACAACTCTGAATGACTGACACGATTGTTCCCCTTGACTCGGCGACAGCGAGCCGGTTAGCGCAATTAGTAAGCCCTCCCACCTGCTGTTCACGTTAGTCTAACTAATCAGTGACAGTCTATTGAGGCCCAAACGGTCGTGGTTTCCGAAAGAAAGCAATCAACTTCCGGGACAAACCGTTTGCCACCTACGTAACGGGTGACGACACTTGTGTAACGGGCGTTAACTCCTGTGTAGTTTACTTGTTGGTTGGGTTGACCGTTGGAGTTATCTGTCTGGTCAGTGTCTGAGTGACGTGCCTTTCTTTGCTTACAACAACATCGCACAGGCGTACGTCACAATGTGATGTTTAAAATAAGCACCATAATATGCTTGAGTTAGAAATCCTAAATACCATATATTGTTAATGTCACGATACAAATAAATTAAGTTCTTGTTTAAACCAATGTGATGCTGATACTAACGGGACCCATTGTTTAAAATACATATAGTAATTGTATATACATGAATTGATAGCAGTTCGCTATGACAGTGGGTAAAAAATAAATATAAGCAAAAGAACTAAAAAAAAAAAAACCTAAAAAAATACAACCCAACAACAACAACAGGCAACACGCATTTGTTTCACAAATTCAGATGTAACTCTTAGCTCATCATTCTACTTGTGGACTGTTTCGGCGGAAATTTATTTCACAGAGTCAACTTTGTGTGCAGACTCTCTTCGGTGTCCGAACCTCCCCCCCGTGTACACTACTTTGGGTGTGCACGTTAAAGATCCCACGATTGACAAAAGGGTCTTTCCTGGCAAAATTGCTAAGGCACAGTTAATAATTGACTACCTATACCCGTGTGACTTGGAATAATAGGCCGTGAAAGGTAAATATGCGCCGAAATGGCTGCAATCTACTGGCCGTATAAAATTTCATCTCACACGGCATCACTGCAGAGCGCCTAGAACTGTACCCACGGAATATGCGCGATATAAGACTCATTGATTGATTAATGCTACGGTCAAACACCAAACCAGACATATCTCACACACCCCAGAAAAAAAGAAAGAAAGCAGAGAGAAAGGGAAGCCCGAGGGAAAACATAAATAAGTAAAATGAATAAGTATAACTAACATATTTTCTGCTGTCTCATTTGCAACGGTTTTCTTTGAAACGAACTAACATCCCAGAATTGTGGTAGCTCATTTACACCCCCCCCCCCCCTCTAACATTTCTACATTTACGCCTGTTAACATTTAGAACCGCGAACACGATATAAACAAGGGAGCTCACATGGGAAGCAAAATAAGTCTTCTGGCATTATTAAGTCTTCTGGCATTATTAAGTCTGTTGTCAATGGTAACAGAAGACACCACACCTCACGCTGTAAACACGTGGTGCCACAAGAAAAATCACAAAACAAAACGAACAAGAAAAAAATACTCGACAGCATTATTGACCTAGTACGTTGAAACTCGACATAATTTCCAGACGCTGGCGTTTTTGTGTCTGCTTCGAGAAACTGAGGACCTTAAAAAATCTTAGAAAATCAGGTCGTAAGAGGGAGGGAGTCGTATAATGGAGGTAAACTCACAAAGGCTCTGAACAGCTCTGCTTTGTTATACTGAGGACCTTCAACATCTGAGAAAATCAGGTCGTAAGAGGGAGGGAGTCGTATAATGGAGGTAAATTCACAAAGGCTCTGAACAGAATATCTGAGAAAGTCGGGTCTAGAAAAGGGGGTAGACTGGAATTTTTAAATTGGTGGGGTCTTTACGATTCGGCTCACCTCCTCAGATCTTTACGTGGGCTGAGATCATCCACTCGGAGTTGGACACATACCAAAAATCAACATATTCGCTGCAACCTGTGCAAGCTGAAGATTTGTTCTAATGAATTAATATAAAAGCCTTGTAAGTAAAATATCACCCCACAAAACCGACTAGCAGAATCGTTAATCCTGAAAAAAATACGAAGATAAAGGTGAAAATTAGATAAATCAAATACAATTTTAAACACCCTTTTTTTTGGCAAATGTTTTTCTTTTGGTAGTTTTTTTTATGTTTGGGGGAGGTTTTCGGAGTAAAGCAGTAACCACCATCTTGGAACCAAACAAACAACCAGTGTGACGTCATCGGGTTCGACCAGACCACATTTCAGCGAAGTTTTGTCCGACTCTAGTGACTAGGGTCGCCGCTGAAACTTGCTCGTAATGTATCTTTAACGACCAGACCGCACGTGCGCCTCAGGAGAATTTAAACGCGCGGCATCTCAGTTCACCGCGGCAAAAATCGAACATGTTCTTTTTATCTAGCGGCGACAAAACTAGATTAATACCAACCATAGAGCAACATTATCAGCGGGAAAATAAATGATAAGAAAAACAGAATCAAAATATCTTGTGTCGGAGTAAATACCACGAGGAAAATCAGCTTTTGAAAACTTACCACCCTCTCAGTGTGACGCACACAGTTGATTTAAAAAAAAAATCGTCATCGCTAATTTGTGTAAGATTAGAACAATAAGCCTGTCACATGAAAACAATTCCGCCGGTAATTTAGTCCCAAGAAAGAACGTTAAAGACCCAATGAGTAACTTCGCTTCTCAGAAATCGATTAACTACTTAAAAGGCCGACGCCCAAGTGGTTTTTTTTTTTTAACTTTTTTCTTTCTCGCCATTTCTCTGCTTTCTGCTTTGCTCTTCTGGACTTTCAAGCTCTGGCGTCATCAGGAAACAATTAGGGAAGTTTCCGAAGGGTTCCGTGAAAGGGTAAAAAATGTCACAGGTGACACGTGGCGGCTTGAAAGTGGAAAGGTCTTGACGATTAAAGTCTGAGAGGAATCTTTCATGAAACTTTCCTGCGAAGTTGAAACCTTTGTTGAAAAAGAAATCAACAAGACACACATACGCACGCACGCACGCACGCATGCACGCACGCACCCACGCACCCACGCACGCATGCACGCACGCACGCATGCATGTACACACACGCACGCACACACGCACACACACACACACACAAACACACACACACACACACACACACACACACACACACACACAGTATACCAACATACTTTCAAGTATGTGCAGATCGAAGCTAAACCCCCATTATAACCGAATATGAGTAAGGAAAAACCTGTTCAAGTTTTTATTTTTTACTAACCACCATCTCACCGTGCTATTTCGTTTTAATACCGTCATTTTTTCTCCGATTACTTTTCCTGTCGATTGTAAATTAACTCCCCTTTTGACGTGTCTCTTTTCAAAGACTCAAGTTGTCTTATAATTTTAAAGGGTTTTAAACTTAAATACCATCGTGCTAAGTTTGCAATGCGATGAAAATACTGTAAATTAGAATTTTTGGCTGAGTATAAAATCAGCGTTTTAAACCATCATAGAAATATGGTTCGGGCCAGAAAGCTGACATGATCGCTTGATCGATAATTAGAAATAATTAGGAGGAGATTTTCTTTTAAGGGCTGGAAGAAAGTGACCGGTAAAGTCGAAAAGTCTGCTTTACATCAAACCTCCATTAGCTGGTGAGGAAGAAAATAAACCAAAAACATCTTTGGTGGAGTTTGACATTGTGTCGATTTTGCTCTCTCTCTCTCTCTCCCCCTCCTCCTCCCTCTCTCTGTTTTTGTCTCTGTTTCTTTATCGATCTCTCTGTCTCTCTCCCTCTTTTTTTCTCGCTCTCTCCATCTCACCCCCTTCTCTCTCTCTCTCTCTCCGTCTCTCTCTCTCTCTCTCTCTCTCTCTCTCCCTCCTCCTCTATATCTCCCT
>NC_090250.1:9159923-9184923 GCF_037325665.1 Littorina saxatilis | reverse complement strand
CTCCCTTTATTCCTCTTTCTTTCTCCCCACTCTCTATCTCACCCAAACAGCCTCTCCTCTCCTCTATCTTTTCCCTCTCTCTCTCTTTCTCCAAATCTAAGAGGACCATCACCTTCGTTTCTCAATCCCTCCTCACCCCCCTTCCCTCTTCCCTCACCACACCCCCACCCCTAATTTTGTACCTCAAGTCTTCCCAAACAGACAAGCAGTATAAAGTTGTCACCGTATCCACGCCGTAGACGGTGGCACGCCTAGTTTTTTCCACCGCAGGAACAACACCCAATTCGTTCCCCCGCACGCGGAAGCAAAATTGTTATCTCGCAAAGGAATTGCCCTGTGAAGGTACGTTGTGGCAAATCACATTATCAAGTATAGATATTCTGAAGCAGAATTGCCTAGGCTATATGTATAATATGTAACTTATGTCTTGTTGTGTACTCGTGAACAGTGGCGTTCGATTTTCTGCCGAAGTCCGTGAAAATTATACAGAGAGGTCTCAATTTCGTACAAATTAACCTAGAACTACCATTTAAAGCACTATTTTAATACTCACAGTTTAATCTTCGATACCTTGCAGCCTTGTATGCGCGTTTTTGGGCACCAGCATCGTGGATAAGCTGCTCTAATCTAGCGTTATTTTGTGGTACTCGATTCTCAGTGGGTAAGGTCCCCCGCAGACACCAGATAAGGTCCCCCGCATTTTTGCCGGAGTGCCTACTACGCCCCCCCGCACATGCGCGCTGAAAAAGCACATCATGCACAGCAAAACTGACCCGTTTGAAGCGTTTTTATTTGACAGATGGAGACCAGCGACCACACGCTATCTGCCGGGGAGGTGTCTGGGGAAGTAATCGACAGCTACCTAGACATCAGTAGTGAGGTGACTATAGGTGAGACAGTCCCTTTACAGACTTCTACACCGAAGAAGGTTGGTCTCCTCCATTTGTGTGACGAATGCGGATCAGCATACAAACACAAGCGAACATTGGACAATCACAAACGTGAGAAACATGGCAACGAATCTCGTTTTGTATGCATAGTTTGTGACAAGAGGTTTGGTCGACAGGTAGATTACCAGTCTCATATGAACAAGCATGCAGGCACCAAACCTTTCCAGTGTGGTGTTTGCAAAAAATCGTACGCACACAAACGCAGTCTGGACAAGCATATATGTCTGGGTGAAAAGCCGGGGTTTTAGTGCCAAACCTGTCAAAAGTCGTTCATGAGAAGAAAGTATCTTCGTGACCACCAAATCACCCACTCTACTGGCTACGCTTATTTATGCAATGCGTGCATGAAGCGGTATAAGCATCGCTCTGGTCTTGCCAGGCATAGGCGTCGGGCTCAACAAGATGGAAACTGCATATAACACATATAGGCTACTATAATGCCTACATTCACACACTTGCAGAGGAACAACTTCTTTTAATTTCCATAACATTCAAGAATAAGTGTGCTCGACAGTTTTATATGACACGCAGTTAATCAGGTTTGTTTTGTTTATGACCACAAAAAAAAGAAACAAGTCGCGTAAGGCGAAAATACAATATTTAGTCAAGTAGCTGTCGAACTCACAGAATGAAACTGAACGCAATGCCATTTTACTCGTAGCATCGTCAGGCCACCGCTCATGGCAAAGGCAGTGAAATTGACAAGAAGAGCGGGGTAGTAGTTGCGCTAAGAAGGATAGCACGCTTTTCTGTACCTCTCTTTGTTTTAACTTTCTGAGCGTGTTTTTAATCCAAACATATCATATCTATATGTTTTTGGAATCAGGAACCGACAAGGAATAAGGTGAAAGTGTTTTTAAATTGATTTGGACAATTTAATTTTGATAATAATTTTTATATATTTAATTTTCAGAGCTTGTTTTTAATCCGAATATAACATATTTATATGTTTTTGGAATCAGCAAATGATGGAGATAAAGATAAACGTAAATTTGGATCGTTTTATAAATTTTTATTTTTTTTTTACAATTTTCCGATTTTTAATGACCAAAGTCATTAATTAATTTTTAAGCCACCAAGCTGAAATGCAATACCGAACCCCGGGCTTCGTCGAAGATTACTTGACCAAAATTTCAACCAATTTGGTTGAAAAATGAGGGCGTGACAGTGCCGCCTCAACTTTCACGAAAAGCCGGATATGACGTCATCAAAGACATTTATCAAAAAAATGAAAAAAACGTTCGGGGATTTCATACCCAGGAACTCTCATGTCAAATTTCATAAAGATCGGTCCAGTAGTTTAGTCTGAATCGCTCTACACACACACACACACACACACACACACACACACACACACACACGCACATACACCACGACCCTCGTTTCGATTCCCCCTCGATGTTAAAATATTTAGTCAAAACTTGACTAAATATAAACAAGTCGCGTAAGGCGAAAATACAATATTTAGTCAAGTAGCTGTCGAACTCACAGAATGAAACTGAACGCAATGCCATTTTTCAGCAAGACCGTATACTCGTAGCATCGTCAGTCCACCGCTCATGGCAAAGGCAGTGAAATTGACAAGAAGAGCGGGGTAGTAGTTGCGCTAAGAAGGATAGCACGCGTTTCTGTACCTCTCTTTGTTTTAACTTTCTGAGCGTGTTTTTAATCCAAACATAGCATATCTATATGTTTTTGGAATCAGGAACCGACAAGGAATAAGATGAAAGTGTTTTTAAATTGATTTCGACAATTTAATTTTGATAATAATTTTTATATATTTAATTTTCAGAGCTTGTTTTTAATCCGAATATAACATATTTATATGTTTTTGGAATCAGCATATGTGGGAGAATAAGATAAACGTAAATTTGGATCGTTTTATAAATTGTTATTTTTTTTTACAATTTTCAGATTTTTAATGACCAAAGTCATTAATTAATTTTTAAGCCACCAAGCTGAAATGCAATACCGAAGTCCGGGCTTCGTCGAAGATTACTTGACCAAAATTTCAACCAATTTGGTTGAAAAATGAGGGCGTGACAGTGCCGCCTCAACTTTCACGAAAAGCCGGATATGACGTCATCAAAGATATTTATCAAAAAAATGAAAAAAACGTATGGGGATTTCATACCCAGGAACTCTCATGTCAAATTTCATAAAGATCGGTCCAGTAGTTTAGTCTGAATCGCTCTACACACACACACACACACACACGCACAGACACACATACACCACGACCCTCGTTTCGATTCCCCCTCGATGTTAAAATATTTAGTCAAAACTTGACTAAATATAAAAAGAGACAGAGAGTTGAGTGCTTTTTGTTTTTGTTTTATAATTCTGCTTTGTTAAAAAGCACAATCCTTCAAGTACAAACGATTCTCCTCATCATATGAAGTCTTGCATGCCTGTCAGAGTATATCTCTGGACTCAAAGCAAAAAGTAACAACCTCACAGCTTCCTGTGTAAAGTGGACATATTTATGTGCAATTCTTTCACACACACACACACACACACACACACATGCACGCACGCACACACACACACATACACGCACGCACGCGCGCAAACACACACACACACACGCACACGCACACACACTAAAACAATGGTTAATCGGTGACTTATTGCTCGTGCCAAATGTTGGAGTACATCTGAAGATGTCAGAGTCCAATCACATCCATAATTAGTGGATTTACACAAAAATTATAGCTGTATGTCATTTTTTCTGATAAACATAACGGCGGGGGATCTTACCCTAGTGTTGCGGTGGGGCGTAGTAGGCAAATCGACCAAGCTGCGGGGGATCTTACCCCGTCAAATTTCACTGTTGATCTTTGAACCGATCGTGAGTTTAAACTAAGGTAAGCTTAAACTTAAAAATGAAGAGCAGTATCCACAAGTAGTTTGACTTTGACCAGCAAAAAGATTTAAGCCCTTCTGTTGACCGTGCTTTGTGTTATTTCAACATTTTTAACGTGGGAGACAGTATTTCTGACTTGTCTTGATGACATTTCTTCTCTTATGTAGTACACGAGAGTGTAAATGGTAAGACAACTAGCTGATCCAATGCAAAATAAAGTACAGAACAGTATGATATAAACTTCAATACTAGAAAGTCTGGTTATCTACTATTTTAAGGCATTGATTTGGAGACACCTACCATGTTGTTCGTCTTGCGGGGGAACGAATTGGGTGTTGTTCCTGCGGTGGAAAAAACTAGGCGTGCCACCGTCTACGGCGTGGTATCGGAGGGATGCGATACAGCGACACGCGCAATAAAAGAGACACCAAACCACACAGTCCAAAAGAGTTCACCAAGCTATGGCAGGCCAGCATATACACCACCACACGAACAATATTGGATAGCCCCCTTGACACTCCCGTATGCGTATCTGTTTCGCCTCCATGAATATATAGATCTATAGCCACGGAACACAGACATAGAAGGGCAACAGGGATTCGTAGAATAATTCAAACCGATTCCTCTTCCCACATAGATTTCAATCTATTCGCTCGATTAGGTTTGGACGTTGTAATCCATCCGGCTGATTATATGGCGTTAGATAACTCATCTCATTTTTTGTTTCAGGCGATTTTGTTTGTTTGTAATTTACTGAATGTAGTTAAGAAAAGTTTATTCCTTTGTGCATTTGTATTCCATCCTTCTCCATTAATTTTCTCCGCTATTCTAGTTCCAACCAGATCTCGTCTTAAATTTATGGAGTTCGAATAGCTGGAAGTGAAATATTTTAAAGTTTCTCTGTCTTTCTCTTTGTCTCGCTCTCTCTCTCTCTCTCTCTCTCTCTTCCTCTCTCTCTCTCTCTCTGTCTCTCTCCCTCTCTCTCTCTCTCTCTCGAGTCTCTCTCTCTCTCTCTGTCTCTCTCTCTCCCTCTCTCTCTCTCTTTGTCTCTGTCTCTCTGTGTGTGTCTCTCTCTCTGTCTCTCTCTCTGTGTATCTCTCTCTCTTTCTCTCTCTCTTGCTCTTTATCTCTCTCTCAGTCTCTCTGTCTCTGTCTCTCTCTTTCTCTCTTTCTCTTTCAGTCTCTTTCTCTACCCTCTCTCTCTCTTTTCTTTCTTTCTTTCTTGTTTACCCTCTCTCTTTCTCCACCTTCTCTCTCTTCCTGTATAACTCCCCTTTCACTCTAACAAACCCTCCAGATTTATCTTGCACTCACCATTTTTTGTTCTGTCACACACTGCCAAAACAAAGCTCCTATGAAGTTTGTTTTATGTCAAGCCCCACTCAAACCTCCCAGCTCTATCTATCACCCCCCCCCTTCCGCCCCACACTCACCCCACCCAACCCCGACCCCTTCTCTTGCTTGCCCACCCCCCTCTACCCCCCCCTCTCAGATTTTCTTCCCCACTGGAGGCATGCCGCTGTCATTTCCGCAAAACAAATCTTGGTTACGATCATACAGCTAATGACAATAAATTGCTTTCTCTCTCTCTCTTTCTCTCTCTGTCTCTCTGTGTCTCTCTCCCTCTGTCTCTCGTTCTCTCTCTCTCTCTCTCTCTCTCCGTCTCTCTGTGTCTTTCTGTGTCTCTCTCTCGTTCTCTCTCTCTCCCTCTGTCTCTTTCTCTCCCTCTCTCCCTCTCTCACTCTCTCTCTTTCTCTTTTTCTCACTCTCTCTCACTCCCTCGCTTTCTCTTATCTTCTCTATTTCACTGTCTCTCTCTCTCCCCCACAATCCCCCCCTCTCTCTCCCCCCATTCTCTCTTTTTTTCTCTCCCCCCCCCCTCTCTCTCTCTCTCTCTCTCACCTCACCTCTCTGTCTTCCCCCCCCCCCTCTCTCTCTCTCTGAGTCTTGGAAACGTCTCTACGTGATATGATTACTTTTACGGCTCATCGGTGCGAGGCGCAATAAATCGCACGAAGAAATAAACCAGACTTCTGGCACCTCGTCTCTGGAACCAGCCGCGATAGGAAGCTATGTCATTAATATTTGTGCGCGTGGAGTAATTAATTCAAAACAAAGAAAAGAAATACAGAAAATAGATTAATTTTACAACAACATCGGTGTGTCGTTTCTAACCCTGAGGGTGTCTTGTTCCAGTGTGTCACAACAACATCGGTGTGTCGTTTCTAACCCTGAGGGTGTCTTGTTCAAGTGTGTCACAACGACTGAAGCGCAGAAAGATTGCTTTCGTGTGCAATTAAATTCTGCTGTTGTAAGCTATCTTTCACTGAATTTGTCTGTTTGCATGTGACGTTGTAAAGCCGCCAGACAGACGTTAAACACACTCGCATGTTCCAGTCTTACGTTTAAACCATTGTGTTGGGTTACAAATGAAGAGTTGTGTGCGCTTCGCGAATCAATAAAGAGACAAGCAAACAAACAAACAAAAACACAGACAGACAGACAGACAGACAGACAGACAGTCAGACAGACAGACTGACAGACAGACAAACAGACAAACAGCAAGCACGCAGGAAATCGACTAAACAAACAGAAACCAAACAGGCGCATTAAACAGCTATAGCAGGATATAAAAGCGAAAAACCCATATTAATCCCCTCTGTAGCGCCTCCCAACAAACACTGAAACATATACACAAAATATTTGCATCCCATTTATACACAACCGTACGAGTATATATATAGCTCACACATCAACACTGACATTTACCTCCCCTTTTCCTCCCCTCCCCCTTCCCTCCTCTTCTTTACCCCTCACAAATTCCTCCCGTTATTTCTGCCCTTTGTCTGTCCCCTGTTTATGGCGAATTTACTTCCCCGGCCAAAAAGACATGCATCACAGTCAATCGGAGCGTAACCCGCGCCCTATGCGCAGGCCATAAAAGTTAATCTCCCGTGCGTTTCTTTTGCTGACGAGGATAGTGTGCGTGTGTGTATGAGATTTACGACCGATGCAAAGACACATCGTGAATTGCTTGCTTTCGGTTTGAAGATTTTGTGGATTAGAGTTATGGGCGAAGTGAAGAAACATTGTGCATGTATTAGGGTATTATACTGGAAGTGGAAGAAATTGGTCGTTTCGAAGATGTGTTTGAAAGAGATAATTTATGAGGGATGCAAAGTCACATTAAGCGCGTAGTCTTTTTTCAAGAAGAAATAATTTGGTTTGAAGATTCTGTGGATTAGAGTTATGGGCGAAGTGAAGAAACATTGTGTATGTATTACTACTACTGGAAGTGGAAGAAATTGGTCGTTTCGAAGATGTGTTTGAAAGAGATAATTTATGAGGGATGCAAAGTCACATTAAGCGCGTAGTCTTTTTTCAAGAAGAAATAATTTGGTTTGAAGATTCTGTGGATTAGAGTTATGGGCGAAGTGAAGAAACATTGTGTATGTATTACTACTACTGGAAGTGGAAGAAATTGGTCGTTTCGAAGATGTGTTTGAAAGAGATAATTTATGAGGGATGCAAAGTCACATTAAGCGCGTAGTCTTTTTTCAAGAAGATGAAATAGTTTGTTTTGAAAATTCTGTGGATTAGAGTTATGGGCGAAGTGAAGGAAGATTGTGTATGTATTACTACTACTCGATGTGGAAGAAATTGCTTGTTTTGAAGATATACGTGGAAGAGATAATTTATGAGCGACGGGAAGTCACATTAAACGCGTAGTTTTTTTTTCTTCAAGAAGGAATAGTTTGGCTTGAAGATTTTGTGGATTAGAGTTATGGGCGAAGTGAAGAAACATAGTGCAAGTGTTACTTCTGGAAGGGGAAGAAATGTTTGGGCTTGAAGATTTGTAAGAGATTTGTAAGCTAGGCAAAGTCACATCATACACGTTGTATTTATACCAGGCGAAATGATTTGGTTTGAAGATGTGCAATAGAATAAACAAGTCGCGTAAGGCGAAAATACAATATTTAGTCAAGTAGCTGTCGAACTCACAGAATGAAACTGAACGCAACGCAACGCAGCAAGACCGTATACTCGTAGCATCGTCACTCCACCGCCCGTGGCAAAGGCAGTGCCCGTGGAATTGACAAGAAGAGCGGGGTATTCGTTGCGCTAAGAAGGATAGCACGCTTTTCTGTACCTCTCTTCGTTTTAACTTTCTGAGCGTGTTTTTAATCCAAACATATCATATCTATATATTTTTGGAATCAGGAACCGACAAGGAATAAGATGAAAGTGTTTTTGAATTCATTTCGAAAAAAAAATTTTGATAATAATTTTTATATATTTAATTTTCAGAGCTTGTTTTTAATCCGAATATAACATATTTACATGTTTTTGGAATCAGCAAATGATGGAGAATAAGATAAACGTAAATTTGGATCGTTTTATAAATTTTTATTTTTTTTTACAATTTTCAGATTTTTAATGACCAAAGTCATTAATTAATTTTTAAGCCACCAAGCTGAAATGCAATACCGAACCCCGGGCTTCGTCGAAGATTACTTGACCAAAATTTCAACCAATTTGGTTGAAAAATGAGGGCGTGACAGTGCCGCCTCAACTTTCACGAAAAGCCGGATATGACGTCATCAAAGACATTTATCAAAAAAATGAAGAAAACGTTCGGGGATTTCATACCCAGGAACTCTCATGTCAAATTTCATAAAGATCGGTCCAGTAGTTTAGTCTGAATCGCTCTACACACACACACACACACAGACAGACAGACAGACGCACATACACCACGACCCTCGTTTCGATTCCCCCTCGATGTTAAAATATTTAGTCAAAACTTGACTAAATATAAAAACGAGACGGAGAAGAGCATTTTCCACTAAATCTGTTGATTTAGAATATTTCTTCGGTGTGCCGATTTGGTAAGAAGAAGAAATAGAAGAAGAAGAAGAAGAAGAAGAAGAAGAAGAAGTACTAGATGGAGGAGAAGAAAAAGGGGGAGGGGAGGATTGGGGACTGGGTGGCCGAGTGGTAACGCACTTGCGCTCGGAAGCGAGAGGTTGCGAGTTCGACCCTGGGTCAGGGCGTTAGCAATTTTCTCCCCCTTTCCTAACCTTGGTGGTGGGTTCAAGTGCTAGTCTTTCGGATGAGACGAGAAATCGAGGTCCCTTTGTGTACACTACATTGGGGTGTGCACGTTAAAAATCCCACGATTGACAAAAGAGTCTTTCCTGGCAAAATTGTATAGGCATAGATAAAAATGTCCACCAAAATACCCGTGTGACTTGGAATAATAGGCCGTGAAAAGTAGGATATGCGCCGAAATGGCTGCGATCTGCTGGCCGATGTGGGTGCGTGATGTATTGTGTAAACAAAAAATCGATCTCACACGGCATAAATAAATCCCTGCGCCTTGAATATGTGCGCAATATAAATTGCATATATAAAATAAAAAAAATAAAAATCCCTGCGCTTAGAACTGTACCCACGGAATACGCGCGATATAAGCCTCATATTGATTGATTGAGTGATTGATTGATTGATTGAGGATGAGGAAGAAGCAAGAAGTTGAGACAAACATCTTCGTTATGTAAAACATTTTAGTGGTGCGGGTGGTGAGATAGAGCTTTGAGTATGTGCCATAGTTCAATACAAACAAGACCACACAGTGACCAAACGGTAAACAACGTTTGAGAGAGAGAGAGAGAGAGAGAGAGAGAGAGAGAGAGAGAGAGAGAGAGAGAGAGACAGAGACAGACAGACAGAGACAGAGAGACAGACAGAGAGAGACAGAGACAGACAGACATACAGAGAGAGAGACAGAGAGACAGAGAGTGAGACAGAGAGAGAGACACAGACAGACAGAGAGAGAGACAGACAGAGACAGAGACAGACAGAGAGAGAGAGAACCAGACAGAGACAGAGACAGACAGACAGAGAGAGAGAGATGTCAAACACTCTGAGGGATGGGAGAGAGACAGCACGACAAATTTATGCGCGTGGGGAAAATTGACCCGTAAGCCAGCAGTCCTATCACTGACGAGTTCGCCTGTGCCCCTCCCAGCCCCCCTACCCCCTCCCCACATGTCCCTGATCCTCCCATTCCCCCTCGCGTTTCCTCCTTGTCTCAGTCCACCTGAGAACCGTATCGTTTGATGTCCCTTTTATCGCGTCTCGGTGAAACGGAGTGTCTTCACATGCGTGGATTCGAGCTGTTGTGTTTCTGAAGCGAGTGAAACTTCTGGGTTCCAAGCCTTTCGTTGCGGAACCGAGCAAAACTTGTTGTCGTAATACGAACAATTGTTGCTGGATCGGATCGTGCAAAATCCGTTGAAATGCACGAACTATTCTGTTGCTGGATCGAGCAAAATTAGCTGAAATGTACGAACTACTATGTTGCTGAAACGAGCGAAACTTGTGTCTTGGAAATACGAAAGTTCTGTTTTTAAAGTCTTGTGTTGAAGAATCGAGTTAACTTGTGGTGTCGAACTATATTGTGTTGCGGAATCGTGCGAGTTTGGATTACTTGTCTGGTATGTGATTTTTGCGTTCTCCGGTTATGATTGATCGGTTAGTTATGATAGTGTGCTTGTGATGTAATGCACTTGTGTTTATTTAGGTCAGGATGTTATGCTTTTCTTATTCTTGCTATCTTTTTTGTCATTTTTTTCATCCTGGGTGGTTGTTGATTTTTCTTTAACATTATTCCTGTCTTTCTTTCTTTCTTTCTTTTATTGTCCTTGTCTGTCTGTCTGTCTGTCTGTCTGTCTGTCTGTCTGTCTATCGGTCTGTCTGTCTGTATGTCTTTCTAACTGTATATCTGTTGGTTTTTTTCTTCCGTCTTTTGTACGTGTGCACTTATTTTGCTGTCTTTGTGTTCTTTTTTTTCTATTTCTTTCTCACATTCTCTATTAGTTAAAAGATAAATAACAATTATTTTAGTCAATACTCTTTTTTTTTTTTTTTTTTTTTTTTTTTCTTTTTTTTTTTAATTTGCCAAGCACATCATTGTGGGGCTTTTAATCAAAAAATATTCAAGCATCCGTCTACAACGTAACCTCATTCATCCTTCAACATTTACACAATACTGAAATATCTCAATGCTAATTCATATCCTAACATCACATTCAAATCAATAGGTCTACCATATCTATACTTACTGATACACATTTTTGAAATGAGCAAAATATGATTAATAATTTTGTTTATGGGGGTTTGCACTTCTGGAGAGTATCCAAACAATACATCTTTTTCTGTTAATATAATATTTTCTCCCGTGTTAACAAATATACATCTTCTAACATTTTCCCAAAACAATTTCATTTTACTACATTTCCAAAAGAAGTGTTCAATATAATCAATTTCATTACAAAGACTACATAAACTATTTTCTTTTAACTTCATTTTATGCAATAAAATATTTGTGGGATAAATATTATGTAAAATTTTCCATTGGAGTAACTTTAATCTTTCTTCGCTTGTACATGCACTTGCCAGGACCCAATACTTTTCGTCAATGCAAATGTTATATTTGTGGGACCAAAATTTTACAGCGCAGGGTTCACTGGCTTTGGATTGCGTTAATATCGCACGAAATTTCTTCGGGGAAGGGTTATTTAGCATGCCCTGAAAACAGGTCGCAGGATGCTCGTCACCCGCGTCTGTGTTGTCCCGCAGTGCTCGCGCGCAGAGGGCCGTGTGCAAAGCGTTGTACTCAAACAGCCTTGTGGCGCTATATCCGACAATGGCACAAATATGTTGAAATGACACAATATTTTCGTCTATCCATACATCACGTACACAATTCACACCGGCTTCAATCCATTTATCAAAACACAACACATTCTTTCTAAAAATAATATCTGCATTATTCCACAAACATTGATCAAGAATACTTTCTTTTTGAACAGAAAATAAATATCTGTTCTCAATCCATATTTTTAAAACTTGTTGCCAAAATTTTGATTTAACTCTGGTCAGACCAATAAACTGTTTTGGTTTGGCAGTTGATTTAAAGCAGCACAGCTGGCTTCCGAGAACCTCATAATAATGTCTTGGGATCAATTGCCAATTTGGCCTGACGGTGATGACAGCCAACCCCCTTCTGAGGGGAATTCCACTTCCCAAGCCATCGCAGTACCCAAGCAAGTCCCATTACACAACTCGACTAAGGCAAACACGCGCAAAGGCCGAACACATCAGGCGACTTTACCCTTTGAAAGGTCGAGGTCGTTATCAACGAAGAGAGACAGGGAATCCCTCGACCATGAAAACAGTGCAAACAAACTTTAGTCAATACTCTTGTTTTAGCTGACAGTTCCCTCGTTTAAAAAATCTTTATGTTCATTTTGAATTTTTACAACTAATATTTTTATAACTTTTGACAAAACAGTAAAAATAACATAACGGAACATAAGTACACACAGACCAGAACAGAACAAGACGCCAAACATAAAATCTTCTATGTGATGAACATTTTGCAAAACCTTTGCTGCATTAATTTCCCCTGACGTAATCATAGCGACACATTTGTTTGGTAAATTGATACAAGCGTGAAGAAATGCCCTTTGTTTTATAGAAAGTAAAGAGCAAGTGTGTAATAAATTTTAACAAGTCGCGTAAGGCGAAATTACTACATTTAGTCAAGCTGTCGAACTCACGGGATGAAACTGAACGCACTGTATTTTTTCACCAAGACAGTACAGCTTCGTCAATCCCCGCGTGAAGGAAATCGCTCACCTCCCACGTGCAAAACGTAGTGATATTGACACGCCAGATTAGCGCGGTAGCGTATTGTGCTAAGCAGGAAAGCGCGCTTTTCTGTATTCTTGTTAACTTTCTGAGCTTGTTTTGAATCCAACCTATCATATATAGATGTTTTTGGAATCAGGAAATGATAAAGAATAAGATGAAACCATTTTTGGATCGATTTCTTAAATTTTAATCGTAGGATTAGTTAATCTATTTTCGTTAATTGTGATCACATTTTAAGAGTAAACATGACATATGTATATATTTTTAGATTCAGAATGTGATGAAGAATACGATGCAATCGATTTTAAATCTGTTTGCGAAAAATCGATTTTAATGACAACTTAATGAGCAAACTCATTAATTAATTTTTAAGCCTACAAGCTGAAATGCAATACCAAAGTCCGGGCGTCGTCGAAGATTACTTGACCAAAATTTCATAACTCATAACTCATAACTCATAACTCATAACATTTTATTGATCCAACAAAGGAAATTAAATTTGGTTGAAAAATGAGAGCGTGACAGTGCCGCCTCAACTTTCACGAAAAGACGGATATGACGTCATCAAAGACATTTATCAAAAAAAATGAAAAAACGTCTGCAGATACCATACTCAGAATCTCTCATGTCAAGTTTCATGAAGATCGGTCCAGTAGTTTTCTCTGAATCGCTCTACACACACACACACACACACACAAACACACACACACACACACACACACACACACACACCACACCCTCGTCTCGATTCCCCCCTCTACGTTAAAACATTTAGTCAAAACTTGACTAAATGTAACAAGTCGCGTAAGGCGAAAATACAATATTTAGTCAAGTAGCTGTCGAACTCACAGAACGCAATGCCATTTTTCAGCAAGACCGTATACTCGTAGCATCGTCAGTCCACCGCTCATGGACAAGAAGAGCGGGGTAGTAGTTGCGCTAAGAAGGATAGCACGCTTTTCTGTACCTCTCTTTGTTTTAACTTTCTGAGCGTGTTTTTAATCCAAACATATCATATCTATATGTTTTTGGAATCAGGAACCGACAAGAAATAAGATGAAAGTGTTTTTAAATTGATTTGGACAATTTAATTTTGATAATAATTTTTATATATTTAATTTTCAGAGCTTGTTTTTAATCCAAATATAACATATTTATATGTTTTTGGAATCAGCAAATGATGGAGAATAAGATAAACGTAAATTTGGATCGTTTTATAAATTTTTATTTTTTTTTACAATTTTCAGATTTTTAATGACCAAAGTCATTAATTAATTTTTAAGCCACCAAGCTGAAATGCAATACCGAAGTCCGGGCTTCGTCGAAGATTACTTGACCAAAATTTCAACCAATTTGGTTGAAAAATGAGGGCGTGACAGTGCCGCCTCAACTTTCACGAAAAGCCGGATATGACGTCATCAAAGACATTTATCAAAAAAATGAAAAAAAACGTTCGGGGATTTCATACCCAGGAACTCTCATGTCAAATTTCATAAAGATCGGTCCAGTAGTTTAGTCTGAATCGTTCTACACACACACACACACAGACACACACACAGACACACACGCACATACACCACGACCCTCGTTTCGATTCCCCCTCGATGTTAAAATATTTAGTCAAAACTTGACTAAATATAAAGACCTAGTTATAACCTCAACGCAAAAGGAAGCCTGATATTCTTTCTTGCAGTGTTGACAAAGTTATTGGGCTTGGTTGGAGTTGGAGAGAGAGAGAGAGAGAGAGAGAGAGAGAGAGAGAGAGAGAGAGAGAGAGAGAGAGAGAGAGAGAGAGCGAGAGATAGAGAGGGAGAAAGAGCGAGAGAGAGAGAGAGAGAGAGAAAGAGAGAGAGAGAAAAAAAAGAGAGATAAAGAGAGAGAGAGAGATAAAGAGCAAGAGAGAGATAAATAGCGAGAGAGAGAGAGACTGAGAGAGATATAAAGAGCGAGATATATATATATATATATATTGTATATAAAGAGGGAGAGAAAGAGAGAGAGACTGAGAGAGATATAGAGAGAGAGAGATAGAGAGAGAGTGTACATTGGGGTGTACACGTTAAAGATCCCACGATTGACAAAAGGGTCTTTTCTGGCAAAATTGTATAGGCATAAATAAAAATGTCCACCAAAATACCCGTGTGACTTGGAATAATAGGCCGTGAAAAAGTAGGATATGCGCCGAAATGGCTGCGATCTGCTGGCCAATGTGAATGCGTGATGTATTTTGTAAAAAAATTCCATCTCACACGGCATAAATAAATCCCTGCGCCTTGAATATGTGCGCGATATAAATTGCATAAAAAAATATATAAAAAAATAAAAATCCCTGCGCTTAGAACTGTACCCACGGAATACGCGCGATATAAGCCTCATATTGATTGATCCGGATTGAGAGAGAGAGAGAGAGAGAGAGAGAGAGAGAGAGAGAGAGAGAGAGAGAGAGAGAGAGAGACAGAGACAGAGACAGAGACAGAGAGAAAGAGAGAGAGACAGATACAGAAAGACAGGGAGACAGAGAGAGACATAGATAACCTAATCACTTTAACCGAACCAGCCACATTCGGGTACCCGTTCCTACAACATTCCATGTTCCAAACAACTATCCCCATCCCCTTTCCCTCCAGAACAATGCCAACATTTAATACCCAATTTCAGTTTTCTTTCATACGGCTGCAAAGCTAATAGTTACACACACTCTCACGCAAAGAACCCACTCTCGCCAACGCAACATCATTGCTACAACCACACACAAAAAAAGAGACGCTTGACTCAAGGAAACCTAATATAATCTTTGGGTTCTGTGGACTCTCACAAGCGAGAGAATAAACTAATAACAAGTATCCGCTTCCAAATCTCATCGCCACATCTAATGGTCAGGCGTCTGAAAAGCCATTTTGTGTGACATCGGGTCGGGCGTCTGCGAATTGTCACGCAACTTCTGATATGACTTTCATACCGCTAGGGCGTTTGTTCGGCCATCGTGAGAACAAAAACCAGATAATGAAACTTCATGATTGCGCTCCCGTCAAGAACGGTTTCATCGGATAGGAATGGTTTGTGGCCTTCTATGGACTGGAGGAGAGAGGGAGGTGGAGGGTTGAAGAAGGGGTCTGGGTGAGATACAGCTGTACATATCCATTTTCTAAGACCGCCAAAAGGGCTAGATCATTTCGAAAGTCAGATCTTAAAATGGAGTGGCATTTACGGAGGTAAAGTACAAGAGAATCTGAGAAAGAAAGGTCTTAAGAAAAGGGGTGGGGGTGAGGGTGGGGGTGGGGGATGGGCCAGAACCAGGAGTTCAGTAGGGAAGAGGGGGGGCAGGAGGTTCCCCTGCAGTGGAGGGTGTTTCTTTTTGAGCCTATGATGCTTCGTGCTTTCTTCTTTTTTTTCCATCTTTTTATTTTGCGTTCGAGGTTATTCTTGTGGTGATGCTATTATTCGCGAGGGTGTTACGTTTCGCAGAAACGTGACGGCGAAGCGTGCTAGGGAGCCGTACGGACTCGCTTTCGTCGTCCCGTCTGATTATCATGTTCTTGTCAATAACGGACTCTGTGTACTCAGTGAAGTTTGAAGTCAATGATACTTTGCTCGATTTAAAAAAAAATATATTAAATTTTTTTTGTTTTGTTTTGTTGGGGTGGGTGGGTGTTGTTCTGCCTGACACCTATGGTTTACATGTTTTTTTTGTGACGCCTGATTATCATGTTCGTGTCAATAACGGACTCTGTGTACTCAGTGAAGTTTGAGTCAACGATACTTTAGTCGATATTTTAATGGATTTTGTTTTTGTTGTTCTGTCAGACACCTTTGGTTTACCTGTTTTTGTGACGTCTGATTATCACATTATTGTTAATAACAGAACGTGTGTATTCTCAGTGAAGCTTGAGTCTAGGTTACTTTAGTCGATATTGTAATGGATTTAGGGGAGTTTGTTCTACCAGCCACCCTTGGTTTACCTGTTTTTGTGACGTTTGATCATCATGATTTTGCCAATAACGATGTCTGTGCGCTCAGTGACGTTTGAGGCAAGGATACTTTAGTCGATATTTTAATAGATTTTGCCAGACACCAGTTTTTGAGACGTCTGATTATCATAATTCTTTTTTTTTTCTTCTTTTTTGTGTGTGTGATTATCACTGATATTCTTGTTAATAAGGGAGCGTGTGTATACTCAGTAAAGTTTGAGTCTAGGTTACTTTTGTTGATATTTATTGGATGTTGGGTGTTTTGTTCTTCCAAACACCTTTGGTTTACCTGTTTTTGTCGGGAAGTGCATTGACAGGAATGATGAACGGAGCGAGACTGGTGTAACAATTATCAAGGAGTAGTATGTCATCTATATATATATACGACTTGTGTCTGTGTGTCTGTGTATCTGTGTATTTGTGTGTTTGTGTATTTGTGTATTCGCCATGCACGGCCAAAGTTCTCGATGGATCTGCTTCAAATTTGGTGGGCTTATTCAGAGAGACCCCGGACACAACCTCATCGATGAGATATTTCAACACGTGCTCTCAGCGCGCAGCGCTGAACCGATTTTGGTTCCACCTCAGCTATTTTGGTTCCACCTCAGCTACCCGGGCCCCCATACCGACACACCATAGCCGCTACACCACATCACAACGCCAAAGTTCTCGGTGGATCTTTTTCAAATTTGGACACCGTATTCAGCTACACCCCGGACACAATATCATCGATGAGATATTTCAACACGTGCTCTCAGCCCACAGCGCTGAACTGATTTTGGTTTTTGTGTTCATTTCACCATTATAAGTAACTCTTCCTTATCTTCTCCAGTGTTTGGCGTTTATCTCCCTTCCTTCGTGTGGCTTTCCCGTTCAGTTGTAAGTTACTACTATTTTTAGAATGTCACTGCGCTGTCCACTGCGCTGTCCACAACGCTTCCCTTGCACCCGTAAGTTGTTCTTACTGTCAAAGTTACGAAAATACAGTTTAACGACCTCTCTGCTTAGAGCAATTTGGGTCAAACTGTCAAAGTGAAAAGGTCGAATCAATTTATAGCCACGCGAAAAATACACTCTCACCTATCTCTATATATTTATAGATACAGATATGCATATATATATACGGCTTCTCTGTGTGTGTGTGTGTTTGTGTGTGTGTGTGGGAAAAAACCTGTTGATTGTAGAGTTCTGTTTGTGATGGGGTCTAGCGGCTTTTGTCTGTCTGTATGTTCTGGCATTTGAGAAGCCACAGCAGATAATATAGGGCTAAGAAATAAGCTCTAAAATTCTCAATCCCGTTTGACAGGACTTCGCCTTCAAAGGTGATTGTGGTGAACCGCAACCCTCTCTGTCTCGCGCCCTTCACCCCAAATTCCCGTTTCTGAGTTACTATTTTTAGAATGTCACTGCGCTGTCCAGAACGCTTCCCTTGCACCCGTAAGATGTTCTTACTGTCAAAGTGAAAAGGTCGAATCAATTTATAGCCACGCGAAAAATACACTCTCACCTACCTCTATATATTTATAGATATAGATATACATATATATATATACGGCTTCTCTGTGTGTGTGTTTGTGTGTGTGTGTGTGGGCAAAAACCTGTGGATTGTAGAGTTCTGTTTGTGATGGGGTCTAGCGGCTTTTGTCTGTCTGTATGTTCTGGCATTTGAGAAGCCACAACAGATAATATAGGGCTAAGAAATAAGCTCTAAAATTCTCAATCCCGTTTGACAGGACTTCGCCTGCAGAGGTGATTGTGATGAACCGCCACGCTGTCTGTCTCTGTCTCGAGATTCACCCCGGCGAAGCCGGGTATTCCTCTAGTGGGATATATATATATATAGATGGAATACTGAGGTGAAGGAAAGAAACATTTGATAAAGGGAGGGGTGGTGAGAGAGAGCGAGAGAGAGAGAGAGAGAGAGAGAGAGAGAGAGAGAGAGAGAGAGAGAGAGAGAGAGAGAGAGAGAGAGAGAGGGAGGGAGAGAAAGACATATTGTTTGTACTGTACCGAGAACACATTGCCAGGGAAGCGAAAAGTAAGGAAGGGAGGGAGGGAGGGAGAGAGAGAGAGAGACAGAGAGAGAGAGAGAGAGAGAGAGAGAGAGAGAGAGAGAGAGAGAGAGAGAGAGAGAGAGAGAGAGAGAGAGAGAGAGGGAGGGAGGGAGGGAGAGAAAGAGATATTGTTTGTACTGTACCGAGAACACATTGCAAGGGAAGCGAAAAGTAACTTTTTGCTTATCTATATGATTGATCACTTCGTACGTTTTCTCGCCCAGACGGAAAAATGCTACATCATTTTTTGCACAACACGAAACACATCATTCATATCACGTCTTCTCCTTTCAGAGTTTTTCGGCTCTTTCCCTGTTTCTCATCACATTCCTTTTTCAACAAACAATTTTCCTCATAATTTCCTCCCGTTACCTTGTCAGATCTTTTACGAACCGCTACCGCAGATTTGTGAGGCTTTAAACGATGCCTTTAACATTCCGCCAGTACATTTTTATTCTCGCGTGTTTGAAACGCAAGAGGTGTGTGCAGAGGAAAGTCAAGCTTATTCCCTTCGTAGATGCAAAGTAGATTGGCAGCGTCTTTTTTACTCCAGCCCCCACTACAGACAATGAAAATCGTAAATCTTTTAAAGGCGTCTTCAGCATGCTACGAAGTCTTGTTTTGGGTATGTGTACAACAGGGAGGTGTACGTAGACGCACCGAATAAGTACGCAGCGTTATTTTACAAACCCTCTCCCAAGGCTCAGTCTAGACAACGAAAGTCGTCTTAGATATTTTTTACGATTTCTTGAGTTTTTTTTTCCAATATTAGTTTTTAGTGTCTGAAACACAGAGATGCAAGTAGAAAAGAAAAAAAAAACCCAGCAAAATTATAGCCTTGTAGATGCAACGTAGATACTTCACAAACTCGTTTCGTGCCAGCCAATGAAAATCGTCGTAAATCTTCAGCGCGGAGCTACAACAATGGCGGCCCAGCCAAGTCATCTCCGGTGATTAATTGAGCACGCCTCAGTAAGAACAAAAGATGGCGGAGGATTGTCTTCAGAAGGGGGGTCGAGTTACCTTTTAAAACAGGGCTATGCTCAGGTGAAAAGAAAGGTGCAAGTTGTCTTTGATCTAGGCCGCTATAGCACGGCGCGTGATGTTGACGATGACTCTGTCTCGTCACGGAGACAGGTGTGTCATTACGATTGTCTACAGAGAAAACCAGAGTCTGTTGTTCCTTCTCGCTGATCTGATGAAGCGGTAAACTTTAAAAGCTTGCTGGTCTTGAAAAGGACGTTGTACTCCACAAACAACAGAGTATTAGAGATATTAAGCTTGTCAGACGTTGTCTTCAGAGAAAACCAGGCAAAACTAGTCCGTAAACGTTGTTCTGTTGCGCTGATCTGATGAAGCGGTACACTTTAAACGTTTGCTGGTCTTGAGAAGGTTGTGATTGCGTTCCACAAACAACAGAGTATTAGAGATATTAAGCTTGTCAGACGTTGTCTTCAGAGAAAACCAGGCAAAACTAGTCCGTAAACGTTGTTCTGTTGCGCTGATCTGATGAAGCGGTACACTTTAAACGTTTGCTGGTCTTGAGAAGGTTGTGATTGCGTTCCACAAACAACGGAATTTTAGGGATACTATGATTGTCTTCGGTCGAGAATACCTGGGTCGGTTGTTCTGTTGGGCTGATCTAATGAAGCGGTCGAGAATACCTGGGTCAGTTGTTCTGTTGGGCTGATCTAATGAAGCGGTCGAGAATACCTGGGTCAGTTGTTCTGTTGGGCTGATCTAATGAAGCGGTCGAGAATACCTGGGTCGGTTGTTCTGTTGGGCTGATCTAATGAAGCGGTCGAGAATACCTGGGTCGGTTGTTCTGTTGGGCTCATCTAATGAAGCGGTAAAGTTTGCTGGTCTTGAGAAGGTTGTAATTGTGTTCAATATTCATCGGAGTTTTAGAGATATTATGATTGTCTTTCGCTGATCTGATGAAGCGGTAAACTTTGAAAGTTTGCTGGTTTTTAGAAGGTTGTAATTGCGTTCCACAAACAACGGCGATTTGGAGATATTAAGATTGTTTTGAGTCTGTTGTTGTCTTTCATTGAATTGATGAAGCAGCACAGTTTAAACTTAATTTTGTTGGTCTTGAATACATCGTTGTGTCCGGCACAGACAATGGAGTTGGAGAAGTATTTAGGGACATGTTCATGACCATTAAGGCAGGTTTCAGTTGCGGTGTTAAGCTGTACACCGTAGAAGCTGAAAGGGAACTTCTTGAAGTAATAATAATAATAATAATAAAGTGTATTTATATTGCGCCTATCCCTTACAAAAAACAAAAATATTTGGCTCTAAGCGCATTACAACATGTGAAGGACTTGGTACAATCAAGTCTGACAAGTACAACAGCACAATATACAGTCGGTCTCTTAGGTAAAAGCAGCTTCGACAGTTAAACACTTCTACTAAAAGATCCTCTAACAATTTACAAACATAGTTAAAGAACATCGAGTTAATAGGAATTAAAAAAAAAAAGGTTCTTATAATAAAACTATCTAGCGAACGACGAAGAAGAAGAAGAATAAAACTATCAATGTCAATGTATAACAAGTCATTCAACGTAAATGGCCAAAGAACAACAATAAAACAATGGTGATAAAACAGTTATACTCAATGGCTAATAACGAGGCAGAGTTAAATAGTATCGACACAAGATTAAAACAAAACATATTTCTGGAGACGAATTAACAACAATAAAGCAATGGTGATAAAACAGTTTTACTCAATGGCTAATAGCGAGGCAGAATTAAATAGTATCGACACAAGATTTAAACTAAACATATTCCTGGAGACGCATTTAATAATTATACATGTATCAAATAATCAATGTACAAAATACAGCCCTCGCAAGCAACCCGCCCCCAGCCGGCCCACAGCGCGCTACGATGGCAAGCGACCCCTCTCCTTAATGTGGCAAATACTGAACAGTGCACACAACCAATTACTCGCATATACTCGTGTCGCTCACTCGCACACACACACAAACACACACACGGACAACATCGAATCACTCGCACAGGCTAGGGGTTGAAGTATTCCCGGAAGAGGTGTGTTTTTAGAGAGGACTTGAAGGAAGGGAGAGAGGTAGAAAGGCGGACAGACATGGGCAGAGAGTTCCAAATAGAGGGAGCTGTGTAGGTAAAGGCGCGCTTGCCGAAAGCGTTCAGTTTGACGCGTGGGACAACAAGGTGCCCTGCGTCAGCGGATCTGAGGTTGCGTGTGGGGACGTGTGGCTTTAAGAGCGAAGACAGGTAAGAAGGGGCAGAGTCTTGAAGGCTACGGTAACACAGGGTAGCTATTTTATATGTAATGCGTGCTTTGATTGGTAGCCAGTGAAGGGTCATGAGGAGAGGGGTGACATGGTCGCGCTTGCGCTTGCGCAGCACAAGACGTGCTGCATTGTTCATGATGCGCTGTAGGCGGTCTAGCTTGGCGTCTGGGAGGCCGGCTAGGAGCGAGTTGCAGTAATCCAGTCTCGACAAAATAAAAGCCGAAACCAGTGTCTTGGTTGCGTCGAGGGAAAGAAGGTGTCTGATTTGGCTAATCCTCCGCATTTCAAGAAAGGCGGTTCTGCAGAGTGAGTTGATGTGGGCGTCCATTGACAGGTTACTGTCAAGGTGGACACCCAGGTTTTTTACTTTGGTGCTGAATGTGACTGTGGTATCAGAAAGGGTAAGACTGGATGTTTCTGAAAGAAGCTTTAACTTTGATTGTTTGCCAACTGGCATGATCTCTGTCTTATCATCATTCATCTTGAGCTTGTTGACTGTCATCCACTGTTTGATGGAATCGCTGCATGATTCTATTGACTGCACTAACTCTGTAAACTGTTTGGTGTGTGCGGATTTTTGTAGTTGAGTGTCGTCTGCGAACATGTGGTACAGGACATTGTGGTGCTTTATGACTTTGCTTAACGGCTGCATGTACATAGTGAATAACACTGGGCCTAACACAGATCCTTGTGGGACACCATACTTTAATATGGTGTCCTCGGAGTGCTTATTCTGGATCACAACAGCCTGAGTGCGTCCAGTCAGGTAGGAGCAGAACCACCCCAGAGCCGTGCCTGTTATGCCGAATGTGGTGTTCAACCTTGCCAGCAGTATATCGTGGTCAAGGGTGTCGAACGCTGCGGATAGGTCCAACAGGGCCAGAAGCGAAACAGAGCCGCTGTCACAAGCAGTGAGAAGATCATTCGCTACCTTAAGTAGGGCTGTTTCAGTGCTGTGATCTGCGCGGTAGGCGGACTGTAATGGTTCAACCATACCTGTCTTAGCGAGATGCTCTGACAATTGGGCCAAAACAACTTTTTCAAGGACTTTCGAAACAAAAGGCAAATTGGAGACAGGGCGGTAGTTCTTGAAAGTGTTGATGTCAAGGTTAGCTTTTTTCAGGAGGGGAGTGACTACTGCATGCTTAAAAGAAGGGGGTACTTGACCGGATGTGAGGGATTGATTTATGATGTCAGTAATGACAGGGAGTAATTCCTCTAGACACTCATTTAATAGCTCTGAAGGAATTGGGTCGAGAATACAGGATTTGGGTGGAGCTTTTTCAATGATCTTCTTCACTTGTTCTTTAGTGACAGGAGAAAAATCGGTGAGTAATACTTTAGGCTCATATAAATTAGTTCATGGTTTCGTTTTTTTGTCATTCCTCATTAACATTTAAAAGTTGGAACGTTCTTGTGACTGTTGCCTCGGAGTCATGACTTCAATAGAAATGAGATTTTGAGCTTAACGTGAAAAGACTCCCCATGACACACATGCACACACACGCGCACACGCGCGCGCGCACGCACACAAAGATGCACAAACACACACACACACACACACACACACACACACGCACGCACGCACACACAAACACACAAGCACACATACAACCCCCCCCCCCCCCGCAACACACACACACGCACACATACCCACTTCACATAAATCACACCTTTTCAACACCTCAACCAAAGCAATAAAACAACAAGTCGCGTAAGGCGAAATTACTACATTTAGTCAAGCTGTGGAACTCACAGAATGAAACTGAACGCACTGCATTTTTTTCACAATGACCGTAGTCCGCCGCTTGTGCAAAACGGAGTGAAACTGACGAGCCTGTTCAGCGCGGTAGTGGTATCGCTGTGCTGCATAGCACGCTTTTCTGTACCTCTCTTCGTTTTAACTTTCTGAGCGTGTTTTTAATCCAAACATAACGTATCTATATGTTTTTGAAATCAGGAACCGACAAGGAATAAGATGAAATTGTTTTTAAATCGATTTCGGAAATTTAATTTTGATCATAAATTTTTAATTTTTAATTTTCAGAGCTTGTTTTTAATCCAAATATAACATATTTATATGTTTTTGGAATCAGGAAATAATGTAGAATAAGATGAACGTAAATTTAGATCGTTTTATGTAAAAACAAATATTACAATTTTCAGATTTTTAATGACCAAAGTCATTAATTAATTTTTAAGCCACCAAGCTGAAATGCAATACCGAAGTCCGGCCTTCGTCGAAGATTGCTTTACAAAAATGTCAATCAATTTGATTGAAAAATGAGGGTGTGACAGTGCCGCCTCAACTTTTACAAAAAGCCGGATATGACATCATCAAAAGTATTTATCGAAAAAAAAGAAAAACTCGTCCGGGGATATCATTCCCAGGAACTCTCATGTCAAATTTCATAAAGATCGGTCCAGTAGTTTGGTCTGAATCGCTCTACACACACACACGCACAGACAGACAGACAGACAGACACACATACACCACGATCCTCGTCTTGATTCCCCCTCTATGTTAAAACATTTAGTCAAAACTTGACTAAATGTAAAAAGCAGACATCCATCTGCGCTGCCTTCAAAGAACAATCAATCTCTTAGGCAGTCTTTTCAACTCGCAAATCGACTCCGCTATCCCACATATATATATATATATATATATATATATATATATATATATATATAATTATATATATACCTGTCCATGTCACCAACTTAACACTTAAAGAAATCCCGCCCTCACACCTTTAGAAAAGACCTGCTAAGCTCAACCTGTCAGTGTTACCTCGTACAACATTACAGGTGGATTTGAAAGCTAACGGGTAGATCCCATATATCAGTGTCGTCGCGACACGGGTATCTTTCTACCCGGGTACCTCCGCCTCCGGTAAGCGGCGGGGGGTACCCGCGACTATCTGGCCCAAGCGAGCACATCAATCACTGAGAGAGGGGGAAACGTTGCATCCTCATTTTTGGCCAGGGAGTGACGAAGGATGTTGCCTTTGATAATTCAGTTACCGTACCTGTTTGTATGCTCTAGGTAGCAACATCGTCATTTGGGTGCAATCCGGGGTGTTCATTGACCGTCTGCGCTTCCGTTGTTTCATGCTTTGATGATGTTTGTGGAGAATTAAGAAGAAGAGAGAGAGAGAGAG
>NC_090250.1:9157342-9159723 GCF_037325665.1 Littorina saxatilis | reverse complement strand
AAAAAAAATCAATAAGACACACTGTTGTTTCATCAAAGTTAGACAGCAAAACTCAACCCACGCAGTAAAAACAGACAATACTCTTCGCGCTGGCTTTTGTTTTTACCTCCTATGAATTTTGCACGGCAGTAAAAACCATTGTTTTAAGCCATTAATTATTGCACCGTTTTTATTGTCTTGTTGGGGCAATACCAGAATTCTGCTCTTGTTCAGTGGTGCATTTGTAATTAGAAAGCATCAGTGCTTTTAATGATTTTTGTTTTATTGCTCCGTGACTGTGATTGTCATGGGCATAGTCTTTATATGTGTGTTGTCATTTTTTGGGGTAATGAAATCTGTTTTTGTCTGTATGTCTGTCTTGCTTTTTGTCTGCCTGTCTGTTTCTTTGTCTGTTTGTCTGTTGTTGAATCTGATCATCTGTTTCTCTGTCTGTCTGTCTGTCTGTCGGTCTGTCTCTCCTTTATAGCGGGGATATAGCTCAGTTGGTAGCGCGCTGGATTTGTATTCAGTTGGCCGCTGTCAGCGCGAGTTCGATCCCAGGTTCGGCGGAAATTTATTTCACAGAGTCAACTTTGTGTGCAGACTCTCTTCGGTGTCCGAACCATCCCCCGTGTATACTTCATTGGGTGTGCACGTTAAAGATCCCACGATTGACAAAAGGGTCGTTCCTGGCAAAATTGCTTAGGCAGAGTTAATAATTGTCTTCCATACCCGTGTGACTTGGAATAAGGCCGTGAAAGGTAAATATGCGCCGACATGGCTGCAATCTACTGGCCGTATAAAATTTCATCTCACACGGCATCACTGCAGAGCGCCTAGAACTGTACCCACGGAATATGCGCGATATAAGCCTCATTGATTGATTGATTGATTGATTCCCAGACTTAAAACCACCAGTTGTGTCTTTAAAAACAAACGTGTTCCAAAAGAGTTCATCAGCTAAGACGGGTTTAAAGTAATTTATTACAAAGCCAACCCTCTCTCTCTCTCACTCTCTCACTCTATATCTCTCTCTCTCTCTCTTTCTCTCTCTCTCTTTCTTTTTCTCTCTCTCTTTCTCTTTCTCTTTCTCTCTCTCTCTCTGTCTTTCGTCCCTCTCTCTGTCTTTCTCTCTCTCCCTTTATTCCTCTTTCTTTCTCCCCACTCTCTATCTCACCCAAACAGCCTCTCCTCTCCTCTATCTTTTCCCTCTCTCTCTCTTTCTCCAAATCTAAGAGGACCATCACCTTCGTTTCTCAATCCCTCCTCACCCCCCTTCCCTCTTCCCTCACCACACCCCCACCCCTAATTTTGTACCTCAAGTCTTCCCAAACAGACAAGCAGTATAAAGTTGTCACCGTATCGGAGGGATGCGATACAGCGACACGCGCAATAAAAGAGACACCAAACCACAGTCCAAAAGAGTTCACCAAGCTATGGCAGGCCAGCATATACACCACCACACGAACAATATTGGATAGCCCCCTTGACACGTATGCGTATCTGTTTCGCCTCCATGAATATATAGATCTATAGCCACGGAACACAGACATAGAAGGGCAACAGGGATTCGTAGAATAATTCAAACCGATTCCTCTTCCCACATAGATTTCAATCTATTCGCTCGATTAGGTTTGGACGTTGTAATCCATCCGGCTGATTATATGGCGTTAGATAACTCATCTAGTCTCATTTTTTTTGTTTCAGGCGATTTTGTTTGTTTGTAATTTACTGAATGTAGTTAAGAAAAGTTTATTCCTTTGTGCATTTGTATTCCATCCTTCTCCATTAATTTTCTCCGCTATTCTAGTTCCAACCAGATCTCGTCTTAAATTTATGGAGTTCGAATAGCTGGAAGTGAAATATTTTAAAGTTTCTCTGTCTTTCTCTTTGTCTCGCTCTCTCTCTCTCTCTCTCTCTCTGTCTCTCTCTCTCTCCCTCTCTCTCTCTCTCTCTCTCTCTCTCTCTTTGTCTCTCTGTCTATCTGTGTGTCTCTCTCTCTTGCTCTTTATCTCTCTCTCAGTCTCTCTGTCTCTGTCTCTCTCTTTCTCTCTTTCTCTTTCAGTCTCTTTCTCTACCCTCTCTCTCTCTTTTCTTTTCTTTCTTTCTTTCTTTTTTACCCTCTCTCTCTCTCTTCCTGTATCACTCCCCTTTCACTCTAACAAACCCTCCAGATTTATCTTGCACTCACCATTTTTTGTTCTGTCACACTGTTACTGACACGACACCCCCCATCTTCAACACACACACTGCCAAAACAAAGCTCCTATGAAGTTTTTTTGTTATGTCAACCAGCTCTATCTGTCACCCCCCCCCTTCCGCCCCACACTCACCCCACCCAACCCCTACCCCTTCTCTTGTTTGCCCACCCCCCCCTCTCAGATTTTCTTCCCCACTGGAGG
>NC_090250.1:9152342-9154842 GCF_037325665.1 Littorina saxatilis | reverse complement strand
TGTCACAACAACATCGGTGTGTCGTTTCTAACCCTGAGGGTGTCTTGTTCCAGTGTGTCACAACAACATCGGTGTGTCGTTTCTAACCCTGAGGGTGTCTTGTTCAAGTGTGTCACAACGACTGAAGCGCAGAAAGATTGCTTTCGTGTGCAATTAAATTCTGCTGTTGTAAGCTATCTTTCACTGAATTTGTCTGTTTGCATGTGACGTTGTAAAGCCGCCAGACAGACGTTAAACACACTCGCATGTTCCAGTCTTACGTTTAAACCATTGTGTTGGGTTACAAATGAAGAGTTGTGTGCGCTTCGCGAATCAATAAAGAGACAAGCAAACAAACAAACAAAAACACAGACAGACAGACAGACAGACAGACAGACAGTCAGACAGACAGACTGACAGACAGACAAACAGACAAACAGCAAGCACGCAGGAAATCGACTAAACAAACAGAAACCAAACAGGCGCATTAAACAGCTATAGCAGGATATAAAAGCGAAAAACCCATATTAATCCCCTCTGTAGCGCCTCCCAACAAACACTGAAACATATACACAAAATATTTGCATCCCATTTATACACAACCGTACGAGTATATATATAGCTCACACATCAACACTGACATTTACCTCCCCTTTTCCTCCCCTCCCCCTTCCCTCCTCTTCTTTACCCCTCACAAATTCCTCCCGTTATTTCTGCCCTTTGTCTGTCCCCTGTTTATGGCGAATTTACTTCCCCGGCCAAAAAGACATGCATCACAGTCAATCGGAGCGTAACCCGCGCCCTATGCGCAGGCCATAAAAGTTAATCTCCCGTGCGTTTCTTTTGCTGACGAGGATAGTGTGCGTGTGTGTATGAGATTTACGACCGATGCAAAGACACATCGTGAATTGCTTGCTTTCGGTTTGAAGATTTTGTGGATTAGAGTTATGGGCGAAGTGAAGAAACATTGTGCATGTATTAGGGTATTACTAGAAGTGGAAGAAATTGGTCGTTTCGAAGATGTGTTTGAAAGAGATAGTTTATGAGGGATGCAAAGTCACATTAAGCGCGTAGTCTTTTTTCAAGAAGAAATAATTTGGTTTGAAGATTCTGTGGGTTAGAGTTATGGGCGAAGTGAAGAAACATTGTGTATGTATTACTACTACTGGAAGTGGAAGAAATTGGTCGTTTCGAAGATGTGTTTGAAAGAGATAATTTATGAGGGATGCAAAGTCACATTAAGCGCGTAGTCTTTTTTCAAGAAGATGAAATAGTTTGTTTTGAAAATTCTGTGGATTAGAGTTATGGGCGAAGTGAAGGAAGATTGTGTATGTATTACTACTACTCGATGTGGAAGAAATTGCTTGTTTTGAAGATATACGTGGAAGAGATAATTTATGAGCGACGGGAAGTCACATTAAACGCGTAGTTTTTTTTTCTTCAAGAAGGAATAGTTTGGCTTGAAGATTTTGTGGATTAGAGTTATGGGCGAAGTGAAGAAACATAGTGCAAGTGTTACTTCTGGAAGGGGAAGAAATGTTTGGACTTGAAGATTTGTAAGCTAGGCAAAGTCACATCATACACGTTGTATTTATACCAGGCGAAATGGTTTGGTTTGAAGATGTGCAATAGAATAAAGAACGAGACGGAGAAGAGCATTTTCCACTAAATCTGTTGATTTAGAATATTTCTTCGGTGTGCCGATTTGGTAAGAAGAAGAAATAGAAGTAGTAGAAGAAGAAGAAGAAGAAGAAGAAGAAGAAGAAGAAGAAGAAGAAGAAGAAGAAGAAGAAGAAGAAGAAGAAGAAGAAGAAGAAGAAGAAGAAGAAGAAGAAGAAGAAGAAGAAGAAGAAGAAGAAGAAGAAGAAGAAGAAGAAGAAGAAGAAGAAGAAGAAGAAGAAGAAGAAGAAGAAGAAGAAGAAGAAGAAGAAGAAGAAGAAGAAGAAGAAGAAGAAGAAGAAGTACTAGATTTAATATTAATGGTTTCCATCCACTTGTGCGGAGAGACAGACCAGACGGAGCACACGGTGGTGTGGCAATATATGTTAAAGATTACTTATGCTGTAAAGAGAGAACAGATCTTTTGATTCCTAACCTTGAAGCCACATGGATCGAAACCAAATTGAATCAAGAAACTATATTGATAGGCTCGTTTTACCGGCCTCCTAGTGCCCCTGTTGCTTATTGGCAACTGATCGATTCTTCTATTAAACAAGTTATGGCCACCCCTCACAAATTCATAATTCTTGGTGATTTTAATTCCGATTTTAATGACAACCCACCAAAGCAACTCACAGACATTTTGTATCTGAATAGCTTAAAGCAACTAGTTACAAGTCCCACACGGATAACTGAAGATACGTCCACCTGTATCGACCTGATTATTACCCCAAGCACTGACATTGTTGATAAAGTAGAAGTTATTCCTCCCATTTGTAGTGATCACTCCGTACCAGTCGTTTATTTAAAGCATCATTTGAAGAAAAGGTGCCAAACTACTTATTAGCGATATTGCCACCAT
>NC_090250.1:9119842-9147342 GCF_037325665.1 Littorina saxatilis | reverse complement strand
AGAGAGAGATAAAGAGCGAGAGAGAGAGAGACTGAGAGATATAAAGAGCAAGAGATATATATAAAGAGAGAGAGAGAGAGAGAGAGAGAGAGAGAGAGAGAGAGAAAGAGACTGAGAGAGATATAAAGAGAGAGAGAGAGAGACAGACAGAGACAGAGACAGAGACACAGAGAGACACACAGAGAAAGAGAGAGACAGAGACAGACAGAGAGAGAGACATAGATAACCTAATCACTTTAACCGAACCAGCCACATTCGGGTACCCGTTCCTACAACATTCCATGTTCCAAACAACTATCCCCATCCCCTTTCCCTCCAGAACAATGCCAACATTTAATACCCAATTTCAGTTTTCTTTCATACGGCTGCAAAGCTAATAGTTACACACACTCTCACGCAAAGAACCCACTCTCGCCAACGCAACATCATTGCTACAACCACACACAAAAAAAGAGACGCTTGACTCAAGGAAACCTAATATAATCTTTGGGTTCTGTGGACTCTCACAAGCGAGAGAATAAACTAATAACAAGTATCCGCTTCCAAATCTCATCGCCACATCTAATGGTCAGGCGTCTGAAAAGCCATTTTGTGTGACATCGGGTCGGGCGTCTGCGAATTGTCACGCAACTTCTGATATGACTTTCATACCGCTAGGGCGTTTGTTCGGCCATCGTGAGAACAAAAACCAGATAATGAAACTTCATGATTGCGCTCCCGTCAAGAACGGTTTCATCGGATAGGAATCATCTGTGGTTTGTGGCCTTCTATGGACTGGAGGAGAGAGGGAGGTGGAGGGTTGAAGAAGGGGTCTGGGTGAGATACAGCTGTACATATCCATTTTCTAAGACCGCCAAAAGGGCTAGATCATTTCGAAAGTCAGATCTTAAAATGGAGTGGCATTTACGGAGGTAAAGTACAAGAGAATCTGAGAAAGAAAGGTCTTAAGAAAAGGGGTGGGGGTGAGGGTGGGGGTGGGGGATGGCCAGAACCAGGAGTTCAGTAGGGAAGAGGGGGGGCAGGAGGTTCCCCTGCAGTGGAGGGTGTTTCTTTTTGAGCCTATGATGCTTCGTGCTTTCTTCTTTTTTTTCCATCTTTTTATTTTGCGTTCGAGGTTATTCTTGTGGTGATGCTATTATTCGCGAGGGTGTTACGTTGCGAAACGTGACGGCGAAGCGTGCTAGGGAGCCGTACGGACTCGCTTTCGTCGTCCCGTCTGATTATCATGTTCTTGTCAATAACGGACTCTGTGTACTCAGTGAAGTTTGAAGTCAATGATACTTTGCTCGATTTAAAAAAAAATATATTAAATTTTTTTTGTTTTGTTTTGTTGGGGTGGGTGGGTGTTGTTCTGCCTGACACCTATGGTTTACATGTTTTTTTTGTGACGCCTGATTATCATGTTCGTGTCAATAACGGACTCTGTGTACTCAGTGAAGTTTGAGTCAACGATACTTTAGTCGATATTTTAATGGATTTTGTTTTTGTTGTTCTGTCAGACACCTTTGGTTTACCTGTTTTTGTGACGTCTGATTATCACATTATTGTTAATAACAGAACGTGTGTATTCTCAGTGAAGCTTGAGTCTAGGTTACTTTAGTCGATATTGTAATGGATTTAGGGGAGTTTGTTCTACCAGCCACCCTTGGTTTACCTGTTTTTGTGACGTTTGATCATCATGATTTTGCCAATAACGATGTCTGTGCGCTCAGTGACGTTTGAGGCAAGGATACTTTAGTCGATATTTTAATAGATTTTGCCAGACACCAGTTTTTGAGACGTCTGATTATCATAATTCTTTTTTTTCTTCTTTTTTGTGTGTGTGATTATCACTGATATTCTTGTTAATAAGGGAGCGTGTGTATACTCAGTAAAGTTTGAGTCTAGGTTACTTTTGTCGATATTTATTGGATGTTGGGTGTTTTGTTCTTCCAAACACCCTTGGTTTACCTGTTTTTGTCGGGAAGTGCATTGACAGGAATGATGAACGGAGCGAGACTGGTGTAACAATTATCAAGGAGTAGTATGTCATGGGATATATATTTATATATAGATGGAATACTGAGGTGAAGGAAAGAAACATTTGATAAAGGGAGGGGTGGTGAGAGAGAGCGAGAGAGAGAGAGAGAGAGAGAGAGAGAGAGAGAGAGAGAGAGAGAGAGAGAGAGAGAGAGAGAGAGAGAGAGAGAAGGGAGGGAGAGAAAGAGATATTGTTTGTACTGTACCGAGAACACATTGCCAGGGAAGCGAAAAGTAAGGGAGGGAGGGAGGGAGGGAGGGAGGGAGAGAGAGAGAGAGAGAGAGAGAGAGAGAGAGAGAGAGAGAGAGAGAGAGAGAAGGGAGGGAGAGAAAGAGATATTGTTTGTACTGTACCGAGAACACATTGCCAGGGAAGCGAAAAGTAAGGGAGGGAGGGAGGGAGGGAGGGAGAGAGAGAGAGAGAGAGAGAGAGAGAGAGAGAGAGAGAGAGGGAGAGAGAGAGAGAGAGAGAGAGAGAGGGAGAGAGAGAGAGAGAGAGAGAGAGAGAGAGAGAGAGAGAGAGAGAGAGAGAGAGATATTGTTTGTACTGTACCGAGAACACATTTCCAGGGAAGCGAAAAGTAACTTTTTGCTTATCTATATGATTGATCACTTCGTACGTTTTCTCGCCCAGACGGAAAAATGCTACATCATTTTTTGCACAACACGAAACACATCATTCATATCACGTCTTCTCCTTTCAGAACTTTCGGCTCTTTCCCTGTTTCTCATCACATTCCTTTTTCAACAAACAATTTTCCTCATAATTTCCTCCCGTTACCTTGTCAGATCTTTTACGAACCGCTACCGCAGATTTGTGAGGCTTTAAACGATGCCTTTAACATTCCGCCAGTACATTTTTATTCTCGCGTGTTTGAAACGCAAGAGGTGTGTGCAGAGGAAAGTCAAGCTTATTCCCTTCGTAGATGCAAAGTAGATTGGCAGCGTCTTTTTTACTCCAGCCCCCACTACAGACAATGAAAATCGTAAATCTTTTAAAGGCGTCTTCAGCATGCTACGAAGTCTTGTTTTGGGTATGTGTACAACAGGGAGGTGTACGTAGACGCACCGAATAAGTACGCAGCGTTATTTTACAAACCCTCTCCCAAGGCTCAGTCTAGACAACGAAAGTCGTCTTAGATATTTTTTACGATTTCTTGAGTTTTTTTTTCCAATATTAGTTTTTAGTGTCTGTGAAACACAGAGATGCAAGTAGAAAAGAAAAAAAAACCCAGCAAAATGATAGCCTTGTAGATGCGCGGCGTTATTTCACAAACTCGTTTCGTGCCAGCCAATGAAAATCGTCGTAAATCTTCAGCGCGGAGCTACAACAATGGCGGCCCAGCCAAGTCATCTCCGGTGATTAATTGGTCCATTAATCGTGGAATTAGTGCGCGTCAGGCTCAGACAGAGCCCGCCTCAGTAAGAACAAAAGATGGCGGAGGATTGTCTTCAGAAGGGGGGTCGAGTTACCTTTTAAAACAGGGCTATGCTCAGGTGAAAAGAAAGGTGCAAGTTGTCTTTGATCTAGGCCGCTATAGCACGGCGCGTGATGTTGACGATGACTCTGTCTCGTCACGGAGACAGGTGTGTCATTACGATTGTCTACAGAGAAAACCAGAGTCTGTTGTTCCTTCTCGCTGATCTGATGAAGCGGTAAACTTTAAAAGCTTGCTGGTCTTGAAAAGGACGTTGTACTCCACAAACAACAGAGTATTAGAGATATTAAGCTTGTCAGACGTTGTCTTCAGAGAAAACCAGGCAAAACTAGTCCGTAAACGTTGTTCTGTTGCGCTGATCTGATGAAGCGGTACACTTTAAACGTTTGCTGGTCTTGAGAAGGTTGTGATTGCGTTCCACAAACAACGGAATTTTAGGGATACTATGATTGTCTTCGGTCGAGAATACCTGGGTCGGTTGTTCTGTTGGGCTGATCTAATGAAGCGGTAAAGTTTGCTGGTCTTGAGAAGGTTGTAATTGTGTTCAATATTCATCGGAGTTTTAGAGATATTATGATTGTCTTTCGCTGATCTGATGAAGCGGTAAACTTTGAAAGTTTGCTGGTTTTTAGAAGGTTGTAATTGCGTTCCACAAACAACGGCGATTTGGAGATATTAAGATTGTTTTGAGTCTGTTGTTGTCTTTCATTGAATTGATGAAGCAGCACAGTTTAAACTTAATTTTGTTGGTCTTGAATACATCGTTGTGTCCGGCACAGACAATGGAGTTGGAGAAGTATTTAGGGACATGTTCATGACCATTAAGGCAGGTTTCAGTTGCGGTGTTAAGCTGTACACCGTAGAAGCTGAAAGGGAACTTCTTGAAGTAATACTTTAGGCTCATATAAATTAGTTCATGGTTTCGTTTTTTTGTCATTCCTCATTAACATTTAAAAGTTGGAACGTTCTTGTGACTGTTGCCTCGGAGTCATGACTTCAATAGAAATGAGATTTTGAGCTTAACGTGAAAAGACTCCCCCTGACACACATGCACACACACGCGCACACGCGCACGCACACAAAGATGCACAAACACACACACACACACACACACGCACGCACGCACGCACACACAAACACACAAGCACACATACAACCCCCCCCCCCCCCGCAACACACACACACGCACACATACCCACTTCACATAAATCACACCTTTTCAACACCTCAACCAAAGCAATAAAACAACAAGTCGCGTAAGGCGAAATTACTACATTTAGTCAAGCTGTGGAACTCACAGAATGAAACTGAACGCACTGCATTTTTTTCACAATGACCGTAGTCCGCCGCTTGTGCAAAACGGAGTGAAACTGACGAGCCTGTTCAGCGCGGTAGTGGTATCGCTGTGCTGCATAGCACGCTTTTCTGTACCTCTCTTCGTTTTAACTTTCTGAGCGTGTTTTTAATCCAAACATAACGTATCTATATGTTTTTGAAATCAGGAACCGACAAGGAATAAGATGAAATTGTTTTTAAATCGATTTCGGAAATTTAATTTTGATCATAAATTTTTAATTTTTAATTTTCAGAGCTTGTTTTTAATCCAAATATAACATATTTATATGTTTTTGGAATCAGGAAATAATGTAGAATAAGATGAACGTAAATTTAGATCGTTTTATGTAAAAACAAATATTACAATTTTCAGATTTTTAATGACCAAAGTCATTAATTAATTTTTAAGCCACCAAGCTGAAATGCAATACCAAAGTCCGGCCTTCGTCGAAGATTGCTTTACAAAAATGTCAATCAATTTGATTAAAAAATGAGGGTGTGACAGTGCCGCCTCAACTTTTACAAAAAGCCGGATATGACGTCATCAAAAGTATTTATCGAAAAAAAGAAAAAACCGTCCGGGGATATCATTCCCAGGAACTCTCATGTCAAATTTCATAAAGATCGGTCCAGTAGTTTGGTCTGAATCGCTCTACACACACACACGCACAGACAGACAGACAGACAGACACACATACACCACGACCCTCGTCTTGATTCCCCCTCTATGTTAAAACATTTAGTCAAAACTTGACTAAATGTAAAAAGCAGACATCCATCTGCGCTGCCTTCAAAGAACAATCAATCTCTTAGGCAGTCTTTTCAACTCGCAAATCGACTCCGCTTTCCCACATATATAATTATATATATACCTGTCCATGTCACCAACTTAACACTTAAAGAAATCCCGCCCTCACACCTTTAGAAAAGACCTGCTAAGCTCAACCTGTCAGTGTTACCTCGTACAACATTACAGGTGGATTTGAAAGCTAACGGGTAGATCCCATATATCAGTGTCGTCGCGACACGGGTATCTTTCTACCCGGGTACCTCCGCCTCCGGTAAGCGGCGGGGGGTACCCGCGACTATCTGGCCCAAGCGGGTACATCAATCACTGAGAGAGGGGGAAACGTTGCATCCTCATTTTTGGCCAGGGAGTGACGAAGGATGTTGCCTTTGATAATTCAGTTACCGTACCTGTTTGTATGCTCTAGGTAGCAACATCGTCATTTGGGTGCAATCCGGGGTGTTCATTGACCGTCTGCGCTTCCGTTGTTCCATGCTTTGATGATGTTTGTGGAGAATTAAGAAGAAGAAGAAGAAGAAGAAGAGAGAGAGAGAGAGAGAGAGAGAGAGAGAGAGAGAGACAGAGAGAGAGACAGAGACAGAGACAGACAGACAGAGACAGAGAAGAGAGATAGAGAGAGAGGGGGGAAGAGAGAGACAGCGAGAGAGAGACAGAGAGGGGGGGGGGGGCAGAGAGCGAAAGAGCGAGAGAGAGAGACAGAGGGGGGGGCAGAGAGAGAGAGAGAGAGAGAGAGAGAGGGGGAGGGAGGGAGGAGGAGGGAGGGAGGGAGGGAGGGAGGGAGGAGAGAGAGAGAGAGAGAGAGAGAGAGAGAGAGAGAGAGAGAGAGAGAGAGAGAGAGAGAGAGAGATAATCATGATCTCAACGAAGTACGTGTTACTTATTTTGAGGTGCTTGAGAAAAAGCCTATGATAGAATCAAATTTGAAAAGTGGCAGAAAGTGACAAAAGATAAAAGACGAGAATTGTTTAATTAGTGTTTCAAAGTTCCACTAAATCAAATCAATGTTGTTGTCATCATCGTGTCGTTTAGTGTTTCCATTAAAGTGAAAATATAAATTTCAAAAAATACAAAGCGAGTTGCAAATATAAACTACAAACAACCACACAGACGCACACACGAGAAAAGAGTCATACACACCACTTACGTTTATCAAATAAACCCGGTCCCAACGGAGAGAAGAAACAAACGGCAACAGCTACTGAAAACAAAAATATGAAGAGGAAAAAAAAACCACACACACACAAGAAAATATGGTTGTGTGCTGAGAAATAACTCAAAACAAATAACAGAAAAACAATATTTTCCCAGAATTCTGCAATGTACAAATTCATCTTCAGGCAAATCAAGAACACACAAAATATACACCCCACATCCTGGCGTTTCACCGCAATTCCGCTCTCGCAAAATCTCGGGGCAACGTGACTGCATCCGGGCTGGAGCGAGATCGAAGCAACTTCCCGTTGTTCTTTCACAGCACAGGAAGCTTTCAACGGCTAATGCTTTCAACGACTTTTTTTTCTCAAAAAAGTGTTTTAATGGACAAAAGAGTGAAAGCTAAAAAAAAATCAATTTAGGTTTCGACCCCGTACGTCACATTAGCAGGCCCCGAAGACATTGTGACCTATGAATATGCTGAACTTGTGTGTGCCTGGAAGCACTTTGTAGAAAATGACAAAGAGGGTGACGTTTGTGACTTGATTGCATTGTCTGAGCTTTATTGGTCCAGTTTCGTCGTCATCGTCATCGTCATCATCATCATCATCATCATCATCATCATCATTGTTCTCCGTTGTCGTCAAAATCATAATGATCGTCGTCATTATGAAGCTCTTTTGGAGCAATGAAATACGATTTTGCAAATGACCAAGTTAAAACCAACGATCCATGCCATATTGGATACATGACTGGCTGAGTTCGTAGAACCTGGACAAGATACGATGCTATAATAGCCTACCTCTTTTTATTCGTACCGCGTAATTTTCTCTACCCTTTGTTCCACAGGGAAATGTCATGCAAATACTCTGCCACTCATGACCTAGTAGCCCTGGCATTTTGTTTTCGGCATCCAAGCTAACACACACTCTCATGCGAATGACACAACTGGTGGTTTCAATATAGAGACGAGAGAGAGAGAGAGAGAGAGAGAGAGAGAGAGAGAGAGAGAGAGAGAGAGAGAGAGAGAGAGGGGGGGGGGGGGTGGGGGTAGGGGTTGGCTTTGTCATTCAAATTGCATAAGGACACAACTGGTGGTTTTAAGTCTGGGTATTGCTGAAAGAGGAAGGGAAAGAAGCAGGAAGGGAGGAAGGGAGGAAGAATGGGCCTGTATTACAAATTGCACAGCTGAAAGTTTTGGACATTTTAAAATCGTTGAACGACACAAAGGCATGCAATATAGCTATTCTTCGGGCTAATCGCAGAGGTTAACAGATAACTCGATCCTCGCTTCCTAAACCGCCATTAGGCTTTGCATTTCCTGCCATTTCGACATCCATTAACGTAAGACCTCTCGTGGTTTGGATGGGGGAGGGGGAGGGGGGTTGTCTCTGTTCGGGCTAACGTACTACACTGAGGGGAAAATGTCAGAGTTGAGGCGTAAAGTTGCCCTAAGCTAAAGTGAATGTGGGAGTGTTTTTTGTTTTTGTTTTTGGTATCGTTGTTTTGTTTTCCTTCAATTTTTTTTTTAGTAGAATATGCACGCATTGTTATGGTTTGGGAGATTTGTTCAATGCTGCATTGATAAACTTCATCGAATTTGTTCGTTGGTATTTGTTCCTCCAATTTCTTTTTTAGTGGGATATGCATGTATTGTTATGGTTTGGAGATTCTTTCAATGCTGCATTGATAACTTGCATCGACCTTTTTCTCCGTCCTACATTGTAAACGTGCGTCCACTTGTTCAATTTTGCATCGTCACTTGCTTCCATTCTCTTCAATGTTGCATTGTGAACACGCATTCACTTTCTGCATCCACGCATTGCAAATCTATATGCCCGCTTTTCCAAGTTAAGTTTTTTTTTGGTGTGCTCTTGAACGGGGCTTTTGTTTTTAAGTTGTTAAATGATGCAGTATTGGATTTTTCCACATGCCCGTAATGGGATTCTGACGTGAATGAAGTTTTGTTTTGTAATAAAGAGTAGGAATAATGTTGTGGTGTTTGAATGAAGTAATCATTTGTAAGGTTCTGATTGTAGCTAAGTCAGAAGTGATTTATTCATAAAGATATGTGTCTCGATGAGTGTTACAATGACAGACAGAGAGACAGACGTCCACATTTAATTTCGTTGACCAAGTCTATGTACTTCATCATCCTCGCTCTCTTTCTCTTCATTAAAGTTATTATCTGCCCCTCTCTCTCTCTCTCTCTCTCTCTCTCTCTCTCTCTCTCTCTCTCTCGCTGTTGCTCTCGCCGTTGCTCTCTGTCTCTCTCGTACCTTCTTTCTTTGTTTGACAATTGCTTTCTCTCTCTCTCCGTCTTTTTTTCTCTCACACTCTCTCACACTCTCTCTCACTCTCTCTCTCACTCTCTCTCTCTCCCTCTCTCTCTTTCCCTCTCTCTCTCTCTCTCTCTCTCGCTCTCTCTCTCTCTCTCTCTCTCTCTATTTATATCAAACGCCCTTCTCATTGGAGAAAACGAGAACCCCAGATTTTCCCCTTTTACGTAATCTATTTTTTGTGGGCATTAAAACTTAATTCCATCCTGTCCTTAACTCTTCTCTGCTTAGCCTTAATTGCATCTCAGCTTAGACCCTTTTCTGATTGCCTCCTGTGTCCCCATCCCCACACCCACACCCACCCCACCCTAAACCATTCCCTCTCCTCGCTTCATTCCAGTTCTTGCCATTTCTACTCGTTCTGGGTTCTCTCTCTGCCACTCTCTCCCTTTCTCAACGCGAAACATTCTGTTGCTGTCTTTTTGACCTCATTCGGATTGCTTCTAATCCGTCCGTTCCCACCCAATTTCATTCGGTTAACGTTCGTTGTAACTCTTGTCTAATTGTCTTTCAACGCTCTCAACTGAACGCCTTTTTGTCTTCAATGCCTTTGCCCAAGCCTCATATTCAATCTGTTGATTTCCTCCAACACCCCCCCCCCCCCCCCCCTCTGTTTTACTCTGTTGTACCTCGCTACAACTCATATCTCTAATCAATTTACCCACCCCACCATTTTATTGCTCCATGCTTTTACCAAAACCCCTTCCTCAATTTCCATTCTTGTTCCCTGTCGATGAAGTCCTGCAACTGCCCCCCCCCCACCCCTCCCGTTTTATTCTGTCTTGCCTCACTTTATAATTACACCCCCCCTCCACCCCCACTCAACTTCACACCCAATACTTCCACCCGCACCAGACACTCAATTTTCATTCTTGTTCCCTGTCGTTGCAGAGGTGCCGGATAGAAACACAAGCAGCCAAAGAATACGAAGCAGCAGCGAACGGTGAGCGAAAGAGAAAGAGAGAGAGTGAGCCATCATCTCTGTGGACCAGAGATCCGGGCCATGTGACAGACCCACGGGGCATCTTTCAGCGCACAAGCACACTTGTCCTCGAAGGAACGAACGAGCGCAGCTGCTTGTGACTGGACTTCGATTGGCGCCACGGTGATTAGGCTAGGCAGAGAGGGGAGCTAGCTGCTTGGGAATCTGGCTGCAATTTCTTCCTTCCTTCCTTCCTTCCTCTTCCTTTCTGCGTTTTTTCCCTCTCTCTTCCTTGGAGGAGAGTTTTGAAATCTCGACGGTTTTGTCCCCGGTGTGGTGTCGATGGTGTAGGAGAAGACAGGACTCAGACTCTGATGTTAATATGAAAAACAAAAGAGACTGATTGTGAGAAACATTTTGCTTCGATTCACTTTTGAATGTTGTTGTTGGGAAACACTGCGTCAAAGAAGTTTGTTGTCTGAGAGACGGAGTTTGTTTTCATTGGCCGACAATTTTTCAAAAAAGGAATGTTTGACTTTTTCAACAAGAGAAGGAACATTGACTGTGCAGAAGAAAGAGTTTTGTATCACTGACGCTAGCATTTATTTAGCAAAGAACTTTAATTTGACAAAATTGAAGGGAATCTAAGCTGAGAACCTGAGGTTGTGCCCATCAGAGTTCGGAGAGGAACACACAGTGCAACAGAATTAGCCATCATCTTAGTGAACCGTCTGTATCTGTCTCTCCACCAGACACAAATATCGACCCTACAACGAATGTTCAGTCCCATAATTGAATTAAAAAGCAGTCAGGGATAATCATTATCACCACCAACACTGCTAGAGTGAAACCTCTCCACTGTCAGCCGTCCACCAGACCACAGTTTTCGATTACGACCAGATTAACTTCAGCCCACGTCGTATCACGTAGGGAGGATCATCCGCTAATCTCGCCTTAATCCAATCACGCCGCCATTCTCCTGCCAGGAACGTGCATTATCAGCATTGGAGCTAGAGACCCCCTGAACATCGCCAGGCGTCGAGCATTACCGGCGTTGGAGAGAGAGAGAGAGGCTCCTGAGCATCGCCAGGCGTCGAGCATAGCAACTTCGGCGTGCAGAAAGTTCTGTTCCAGCTTCCGCCAACGGGGGTGGACACCTCCGTTTTATCCGTTGATCCCTTCCCCGGTAAAACTGTGTCCACTGTGGAGTGACAGAGATAATCCCAGAAAGACTGACCTCTCTAGCTTTCTTTGAACCTCCCTTAGCAGCCAGGAAGGAGGAACGAATTTTGATGTTTTTGACTTTTCATCTGCGCAACAAGAGAAACAGAGAAGAATCTATATGTGTTTTTCTGGTCTTGGGTGCTTAGAACTGATTTGACCGAGAATTTGAGACAGAGCTTTTCGTTAGCTTTTTGAGTTGGACATTAGTATCTGCTGGAAAGACTTTCACAAACTAATCTCTTCACGCTCATGTGGTTGTATATATGTGATAAACTGTGAAAGAGATTACATAAAAAGAAATATAGAGAAAGACCACAGAGCGTTTCCACTCTATCTGTCCATTCGTAGTTCTTGATTCAGACATCTCATCTCTCCACCTCATTGGAAACCACGTCCAAACGGACAGGAGAGATAAACCGCAGAGCGGACTGTTTGTCGCTTGTCAGGAGCTGAGAAACTTATGGGCCCGGTTATCTTATCTTAAGCTCTCCACATAAAGTGATGAGCGGACGAGTGTCCCAGTATCGCTTTCATTCGCTATCCTAGCGAAGAGAACGGGCCAGACAGCGAGAAGGAGAGAGTGAGAGAGAGAGAAAGAGGAAGACACACACACACAAGGACAGCCGACAGCGTAGCAGCGAGTGTGATTCGTGTGCCCGGTAACTAACTACCCGTGGTGGTGGCCCCCCTACCTGTCTGTCTACCCCTCAAGTGGACATTGCAGCATTTCGCAGCCGTAGCCCTTCAGAATCGGCTGCGATAATCGAGCGTTAGTCGAGGGTCTTTCACTGTCAAAGTCTAAGCTCGTTCAGATCAATATATTTGGCCTGTGCGTGTGTGGAATGCCATGCTCGCTCACAGTGTTCGGACAACTGCTGGACAGTTCGTATCTACATAGGATCTACTAGTGTTTGAGTGCTAAGTGTTCTGCTGTCAACACTGACAAATACATTCGTGTTAATGTAGACGTGTTTACATTAGCTGTTCAGAAGAGAATGCAGAACGGTCAATCCTATAGCAGCTGCTGAAATCAGTTATGTGTTTAATTTACTACTGAAAACCGTAATGAAACGTATTGACTTTTATTGAGTGTGAAGTGTTATTATTGTTTGCTTTTATAATCAGCAAATCATAGAAGTACGTAAAAAAAATCCGGATTGGTTCAGAAAATGAGCTAATAAGAAACATTGAGTTTAAACGGATAAAAGTAGAAATAAAACAAGAAAATGAGCTAATAAGAAACATTGAGTTTAAACGGATAAAAGTAGAAATAAAACAAGAAAATGAGCTGACAAGAAACATTGAGTTTAAACGGATAAAAGTAGAAATAAAACAAGAAAAGAAAAGAAAAAACGTTCAAGATGGAGACAAAAATTAGCGGGAAAAATCTGTTTTCTGCAGATGTCTCACTACTTGTGACAATATTAACTATCCTCATCTCCACGAGAAGTGTTCTGTCACAAACTTCCGGGGCAGACTTGATGTACAACATCGTCGAAGAAGAAAGCATCGGCACTTATATCGGAACCATCACGGAAAACCAGAACCTTTACAGAAACTTGACCTCTTCACAAAGAAAGCAGCTGAGATACGGGCTGCTGGACCAAAGCCGCTACCCGGCCTCTTTATTCCGGGTGGACGAAGCTTCAGGGGGCATCTACGTGGCCAAGAGGATCGACAGGGAGAGCACCCAGTGCTACAAGCAACCGCAGTGTGAGCTAGAGTTGAACGTAGCCTTGAGCTCAGCCAGAATCCCCTTCTCCAACATCGCAACAGTGCTGATTACCGTGTCAGACAAGAACGACAACCCGCCCTACTTCCCGGCCCAGGAGTCCGGCAGCGTGGTGCTTGACATGTCCGAGTGGGCTACAGTGGGGACTGCGCTTAAACTGAGCGGAGCCGCGGACAGAGACTACGCCAGCAACAACACGGTCAAGCGCTACTCCCTGACCGCCTACACCAGCATGTTCTCCATCAACTCTTCCAACAACCTGGACGGGAGTTCCGTGCTGGACCTGACCCTGCTCAAGCCGCTGGACAGAGAGGCGACCAGCACTTACCGCTTCCTTATCCTCGCCTTTGACGGCGGTTCTCCTCCCCTCAGCGCCTCCCTCAACGTGCAGATCAGAGTCACCGACGAAAACGACCACCCGCCCAACTTTCTCAACAACACTTACGAGGTGGAGATTCGCGATGAGCTAGCCCCGAACCAGATCATTCTTCAGGTCTCGGCGAGCGATCTGGATTCCGGGCCGTACGGTCAGGTTCGCTACCAGTTCAGCAGCCTGCAGCGCGAACAGCTGGAGAGAAAGTTCCACGTGAACGAAGCTACTGGAGAAATCAGCGCTGTAAGCAGCCCGCCTGCCGGTACTCAACAGTTCATCGTGGAAGCTCTGGACGGTGGGAATCCTCCTCGGAAAAGCCAGACAGTGGTGACGGTGAAGGTCATAAGCTCGAAGAACAACCCGCCAACAGTGCAGATCAACACCTTATCCAACGGCAGCAACTCCTTCGTGGAAATTCCTGAAGATGCCAGTCTCGGCGCCTTCGTTGCTTTCGTCACAGCAGAGGACCCGGATGAAGGACTTCGAGGTCAAGTGACGTGTCAGCTGAACGGCGGGGTCCTGAGCCTGGCCACCTTGGCAGGGAAGGGCTACACGCTGACGCTGCAGTCCAGCCTGGACAGAGAGACGCAGGATTCGTACAACGTGACGGTGACTTGTTCAGACGCCGGTGAACCTCGCATGTCCAGCGTCAGATCCGTGCTGGTGATCGTCACAGACGTCAACGACAACCCGCCCCAGTTCACGTGGAAGTCATTTAACCACACCATCCCCGAGGGCAACTACACCGACCGTCACATCATCCAGGTCATCGCCACAGACCCTGACATGGGCAAAAACGCTGAGGTGATCTACAGCATCGACGGCTCAGCCAGACCTCCCTTCAGGATCGACCCGGTGACTGGCATTATCTCAGCGCAGGGGAGTCTGGACAGAGAGACCATCCCTGTCTACAGCTTTAAGGTTTACGCCGTGGACCGAGGCCTGGGACCTAAAACGGCCACGGCTGTGGTCAACATCATCCTACAAGATGTCAACGACCAATACCCAGCCTTCAACCAGACCATCTTCGAGTACCGCATCCCGGAAGACGCCCCGGAGCACACCGTGCTAGGCAAGCTCACGGCGCACGACAACGACGTAGGGATGAACGGTCAGTTCGAGTTCTTCTACGCCGGGTCTCTAGACGGCGCGGACCCCTTCGTCGTGGAGAGCAACGGGACGGTTTGGAGTAGTGGACAGCTTGATCGGGAGCGCCGCGAGTCCTACTCCTTCACCGTCATGGTGCGAGACCGAGGCGCCACACCCAAGACCACCTACGCCAGCGTCGTAGTCACCGTGCTCGACGTCAACGACAACTCGCCCAAGATCCAGTTCCCGGTGGCGGGAAACCACACCATCCACGTCACCACCGTACCCGAACCGGACATGGTCTTGGCCAAGATCGTCGCCTACGATTCCGACGCCGGAGAGAACGGTAGCCTTCACTTCCTGGTCTCCCGTGGCAACGAGGACGGCGCCCTTGACATTGACCCCTCCGGAGGTCAGGTGAAGGTCAAGGACGCGGGCAAGCTGCGCAACAAGAGCGTGTACAGGCTGACGATAGGCGTGGAGGACTACGGCCTCCCGCCCAGGAGGAGCAACACGACGATCTGGGTGGAGGTCAACTTCGACAACAGCAGCGCTGTTCTCATGCGCGAGGGCCAGGGCGAGAAGAAGGCGGAGGATTACGTCTTGATCGTGGCTGGCGTTGCCGGGACGACGGTCGTCCTGTCTGCCATCATCATCGTTGCCATCTGCTTCATATTTCGCCAGGTTTGTTAGTGCTTTACCCTTTGTTCTTGGATCTGTTTTGTTTGTTGAGTTTTGTGTTTTTCTGACGTACATGTCCTCTTTTTGTTTTTTTCTCATAGGAGTGTGGGGTTGTGGAGGAAGGAGGAGGGAGAGTGTGTGTGTGTGTGTGTGTGTGTGTGTGTGGTGTGTGCGTGCGTGCGTGCGTGCGTGCGTGCGTGCGTGCGTGCGTGTGTGTGTGTGTGTGTGTGTGTGTGTGTGTGTGTGTGTGTGTGTGATCCTTATTTTGGTCCGATTTACGCTTTACTCGAGAAATCAACCTGTGTCATCTTTAAATCATTAGGTATTACTTCAATCCTCCCCCCCCCCCCAAAAAAAAAAGATAAAGGCTAGAAAATGTGTAAATTCACTGAAAACCTTTCAAGGAAAACGATTTTTTTTCTTGATCGAGTGGAAATCATTTACCATAATTCACTATACAACATTTTTCACCGATACAAACGTAATTTTCAGGCGAAATAGTAGATTCAAACGGATTTTGTCGGCCACGAAGAGCCATAGAAAAGGTTGGTTTTGTCCTCACAAACATTTTATTGCGACTTTACCCACGTTAATGATTCAGGCTTGATGGAGTTGTAGTGTGCGTTCTTCTGTAACCCGTTCTTGCATTATTGCATAGTGCTTTTAGTTATGCGCTATAGAAATCTCCTTAATAAATAAATAAATAAATAAATATTTTCCTCCGAAAACTTCGAGGTCAAGGAAACTTTGAATCCAACGTTAGGTAAGGCGAATACAACCACGACATCAGACTTTGTTTGTTTGTTTGTTTGTTTGTTTAACGCCCAGCCGACCACGAAGGGCCATATCAGGGCGGTGCTGCTTTGACATAACGTGCGCCACACACAAGACAGAAGTCGCAGCACAGGCTTCATGTCTCACCCAGTCACATTATTCTGACACCGGACCAACCAGTCCTAGCACTAACCCCATAATGCCACACGCCAGGCGGAGCAGCCACTAGATTGCCAATTTTAAAGTTTTAGGTATGACCCGGCCGGGGTTCGAACCCACGACCTCCCGATCACGGGGCGGACGCCTTACCACCTGGCCAACCGCGCCGGTCATCAGACTTTGATCACGAATGTTCGAAGTGGTGTTTAGAATTTCGTTGAAACCATAACCCGCTCATTATTAATTAATACTTCTCTGAATCTCACCTTTGTCTTCCTGATACCTAAACCGTCGTGCTGTCCCCTAGGTAATTTGTTACGGCTATTTCGTTTTTTAATTAAACTCCGTCTGCGGATCAATCGAAGAGATCAGGTGTCACGGGTCGCATTGACCAAGAATGTGTCATGTCAGGGCACACTGCCCGAAGATTAATTTGTAGACTCGGGAATTAAGCGTTTCAATTTTCAAGTCGTCATAAGTAAAATTGTGATACGAGAAGGATTGTTTTTGACATTTAGTCAAGTTTTGACTAAATGTTTTAACATAGAGGGGGAATCGAGACGAGGGTCGTAGTGTATGTGTGTGTGTGTGTGTGTGTGTGTGTGTGTGTGTGTGTGTGTGTGTGTGTGTGTGTGTGTGTGTGTGTGTGTGTGTCTGTGCGTGTGTGTGTGTAGAGCGATTCAGACCAAACTACTGGACCGATCTTTATGAAATTTGACATGAGAGTTCCTGGGTATGATATCCCCGGATATTTTTTTCTTTTTTTCGATAAATACTTTTGATGACGTCATATCCGGCTTTTTGTAAAAGTTAAGGCGGCACTGTCACACCCTCATTTTTCAATCAAATTGATTGACATTTTTGTAAAGCAATCTTCGACGAAGGCCGGACTTCGTTATTGCATTTCAGCTTGGTGGCTTAAAAATTAATTGATGACTTTGGCCATTTAAAATCTGAAAATTGTAATAATTTTTTTTTTTTTTACATAAAACGATCCAAATTTACATTCATCTTTTCCTACTTTAGTTCCTAATTCCAAAAAACATATAAATATGTTATATTTGGATTAAAAACAAGCTCTGAAAATTAAAAATATAAAAATTATGATCAAAATTAAATTTCCGAAATCGATTTAAAAACAATTTCATCTTATTCCTTGTAGGTTCCTGATTCCAAAAACATATAGATATGATATGTTTGGATTAAAAGCACGCTCAGAAAGTTAAAACAAAGAGAGTTACAGAAAAGCGTGCTATGCAGCACAGCGAAACCACTACCGCGCTGAACAGGCTCGTCAGTTTCACTCCGTTATGCACAAGCGGCGGACTACGGTCATTGTGAAAAAATGCAGTGCGTTCAGTTGCATTCTGTGAGTTCCACAGCTTGACTAAATTTAGTAATTTCGCCTTACGCGACTTGTAATCATATTGCGAAACGCGGTGGCATTATTTATTATTATTGTGTGGTGTGTGTGTGTGTGTGTGTGTGTGTGTGTGTGTGTGTGTGTGTGTGTGTGTGTGTGTGTGTGTGTGTGTGTGTGTGTGAAAGAGAGAGAGAGAGCGAGAGAGAGAGGCAAACAGATAGACAGACAGACAGACAGACAAACACACACACACACACACACACACACACACACACACAAACAAACACACACACACATACACAATAATTATGCAATACAAATGATGAGATAAGAACCACATTCAAACACTTTCTAACACTAGAATTAAACCTATGATTCCGGCTTTTCCACCCAGGACCGACAATACCGAAGCAAGCACCCACAACACGGCACCCAAGCAGGTATCAACGACGATGGAGAATTCTTCACCAACATGCCCGGAAATCCGGGAAATCTGTGCGACGATGAAAAACTCCGTCCAAGCTTAGAAGAAGAAGGCGACGACAAGAACAACCATAACCATCCTCCAGGAGGCTACAACGACGAGGATGTCGACGATGAAGATGATGACAGCGGTTTCAAGAAGAAGATTGCCATGGAAACATTCCGAAGCTCGCAGCGCAAGAAGGAAGTCAGTTTTGCCGGCTGTGTGCCCGTGGCGGAAGAAGGAGCAGGGGACGCTGCGGGGTCTCCAATTTATCGCAACGGAGCAAATTATGGCCTTGCTGTTGGGACGGAGAAAGTGGAGTTTGTCAAGCACCCACACGCCTTTCTACAGAGACAGGTGGGTTTGAGGCTGTTGCTGTCTTAGCTTTGGATTCATTCTCAAGTGAACCCGCAAACAATAACAATTACAATAACAGCACTTTATTGTCCATCAAAATATTACATGTATACAAATTGAAAGTTTTCTTTGACAACAACCTGCCTGTAAACGATTATAACGAACATTTCATAAGAATGATTAGGACATTCACTGATAGAACAACTGCACATAAAACATAGGTTCACATACGGTATATAATAACAAGCACACCTATCATATTACCAATGACACTGCCCCAGGGTGCTCTCATCTTATGATATAATAATAATTGAATTACAGCAGATTTGACGAAAGTCTGCTGAGTTCCTGGCCCACAATCGACTCAAGTGCAGGTCAAGTTAACCTAACGTACATGGAATGTGAGATGATGATTCATGAGCTTTGTTTGATTTATATTGTTCAATTTCATTGTGGCATACCATACATTCTTACGAAATAAAAAAAGGGTCGCAGAAGTGTCAAATAATTACCAGCCACTTGTAACTCCACTCGCAAAATCAGAGACCCCCCACCCCCTCACCCTCCACCTCCACCCATCAACTCCCCCCTCTCTCTTGAAGCCAAGGAAGTCATGTTAATCAACAAGGTCGTGTGTGTCAGTGTGTGTGTGTGTGTGTGTGTGTGTGTGTGTGTGTGTGTGTGTGTGTGTGTGTGTGTGTGTGTGTGTGTGTGTGTGTGTGAGTGTGAATTTCCCAATGATTTTAAAGCGCTCTGAGCAGGGTTTAACCCTGTCTTTATACCCTCTAGAAATGTTATTATGCATTATTATCATAAATTATTGATTGTTCTTTTTCTTTGTCCTCCACCAGCTGGAGGAGGTGGGGAGTGACACAAGCGGAGACACGGGCACCAGTGACAGTGGGCGGGGCGGGAGTGAGGATGACGTCAATATCGACATGATTCTTCATGGTCAGTATTTGCATACGATGTCATCCTTTCCCACTGTTTGCAATTTATTTTAATTTATTAGTTTACGGATTCATGCTAAGAAAGCTGTCTTCACCAAGAAAAAGAAACCCGTTATAAAAGAGAGAGAGAGACAGACGGACAGACGCATGGACAGACAAAATGCATAGAGAGAAGGCGAGAAAATGAGCGAGAGAGGAGAGAGAGAGAGAGAGAGAGAGAGAGAGAGAGAGAGAGAGAGAGAGAGAGAGAGAGAGAGAGAGAGAGAGAGAGAGAGAGAGAGAGAGAGAGAGAGAGAGAGAGAGAGAGAGAGAGAGAGAGAGAGAGATGCTGAATTATACACTCAATCCTACTTTTTGTTCGCAGGCGAAAGACAGGCGTCAGGAGGAATGCACGCAGTGGTCCCTTCAGTCCAGCCATCTCTTGACAACGAGCGTTACACCCGCTTCCCTCCCCCCAGGGCCCCAGGGAAAGGAGACCCCCACCACCCCCACCACCACAACAAACCCTATCACGTCCGCTTCGACACGCGCACCACCACCCCCACCCCCTCTCAACACGGCGACCCACACGACCTCTACTCCACCCGACACAATCCTCCTTCCCGATCCGTTACGCCGTCGTACGACTCTAGTCACCACTACCCAGCTAGTCAGAGAGTCGTGTCCTTCTCGCCTTCGACGCGGGGCAGTCCCGGACCCTCCCTGTTTCCCCCCCGAGCCAGCAACAGGGATAAGTCGTTCCCTTCCGCGAGTTACAGAGACGTGTCCTTCACCCCGGTGCCCCAGCACAGTCCGCAGAGAACTCTCAGCACGTTCAGCTCGCCCAGCTCCCCTCCTCCGTCTTTCACTACGTTTCAGAGCTTGAGGGCAGGCAGCAGAACTGGAGGAGAAGGAGAGAGTGGTGATGGAGGTGCCTCAGCACCGACCGCTAGTGCCACGTCAGTGGACGATGACGCAAGCACCACCACGTCTGGCAGCTACACCGTCAACCCGGAGGAGCTGCGGATGGAGGGCTATATCGGTGCTGACGTCATTGTCTGAAGGTGTTGACGTCATATGGTGACGTCATTGTGTGACACCCGGAAGAGCTGCGGATGGAGTGTTTTGTCGGTGCTAACGTCATTGTGTGACGATGGTGACGTCATTGCGTGAAGGTGGTGGTGTCTTTGTGTGACACTCGGAAGAACTGCGGATGTAGGGCTATACCGTTGCTGACGTGATTGTGTGAAAGCGTTGACGTCATTGCATGACGATGATGACATCATTGAGTGACGATGGATATGACCTTGTCGCTGTGTTGCAACAACAATAATGCCGGTGACGCTTTTTTGTGACAATGTTGCTGACGTCAGTTTGTGACGACGTGCACAGTTTGCAATGATTATCATGCAATTGTGTGAAAATGACCGCCATGATGTCAATATGTGACGACAATAAATGACGTCATCACGAAGAACTCGATAGAAGCCAAGCAGTCAGCCATGTACAGATTTCACCATGTGATACCACCTTACCAAGGCGAAAAAACATTTTTTACACCAAAGATGGTATCACCAGTCGACTTTGTGGCTTCATTATTAATTTACATAGCAACTCATTTTGGTACGCATTTCTGTGTTCGCAAACGAAAAAGCCGGTCTCGAAAAAGGAGCGCTCAGAACCTTGTCGACTTATACAATGAATGCGCAAGACACGGTCGTCTTTTAGCCAATTATGCAAAGAATATTTTCACACTGGGTGTGTGTGTGTGAAAATACTGACATATATTCTGACATGAGATATTGTGTTTTGATAATTACAATATCAGCATACATAATTATGCAAATATCCCGAGACGTCTTCACAATGGCATGTCAGTGATGGTCACATGGTAAAAACGCACGTGCATCCTAAACATGGATGACCCCACGCACCCCGTGCAATATTTTAAAGAAAATACAATGACAACTGTGTCCGTCACCGCTGTGGCCCGTGAATCGTTGGTAATAAAACTTCGATGCCGTCGTCATGAGTAGACTCATCGAAGTATCATGTACAGCATCAAAGTTATTTTCAAGCACTGAAGCAGTAACCGCCTCCATATGATCTTCAACAAAGGCGGTAACAGTGACGCCTCTGACTGCTATCTCAGCAAGCACACAGTTCTCAGATCGTCTCTGCTGTTGACATGTTTGGCAGGCGCACTCTAACTTTGTGACTGGAAACGTGATTTTCTTTGCATGTACGGTATTGAAAGCATTTTCGCAAATTTATACAAACAGGGTGCCATTTTGACTTCAATATTGGAACCAGTTCCTTGAAGTTGAATGAAGAATTGACGCATTCGGAGGTTGAGTCCGAGGAACAGCAAGCATACCACAACATCTGTGAATGCAATGGTATTATTCTGTGTATAATTTTACACACAAGACTAATTGTGCATCTTGATGTTGGTCGGTGATGCTTTTCCTTGAATGACGTCATTCTGTGATGATGACTTATACACGATACTTTTCCTTGACGTCATTTGGTGAGGATGTCGTATACACATCTGCTAGCGTGTGCTATGCTTATGCGCTTCTGTGCTTTCATTGAACTAATATTCTTTAAAAATGGAGTATGCGTGTATACGATGTGCGTTATTCAATTTTGGAGCCATTATTGAACAGACATCACTTGATCTCGTCAAAAACATGTCAGCTTAACACATGAACTAGGCAAGTGTGCTTTATTTTATGTGTAAAACTGATGTTATGTGTTTTTGTGTGCGCGCGCAAATAATTGACATTGTGACGATGAGAAATGTTACTCACTGTAGTACAGACAATTGAAATTGTGACGATGAACATTTTGCTCACTTAACAAACAATTGACATTGTGACGATGACATTTTCGATCAATGTTCTAACAATTGAAATTGTGACGATGAAAATTTCGCTCACTTTACAAATAATTCCAATTGTGACGATGAAAATTTCGCTCACTGTACAGACAATTGAAATTGTGACGATGAAAATTTCGCTCACTGTACAAACAATTCAAATTGTGACGATGAAAATGTCGCTCACTGTGACATACAATTGAAATTGTGACGATGAAAATTTCGCTCACTGTGACAGTATTCTGAGACTCATAATGAGTAGTGATTCCGTTCTAATGGAGTCAGCGTGTAACTATGCCAACCACCATTCATTCATGTATTCATTCATTCGTTCGTTCGTTCAACCATTCATTCAAAATTCGTTCATCAAATCATTTATTCATTCCATTTCTCGTTTTGAAAACCATCATTCATTCATTCATACAATAAATGCTTGACAAATTAATTAATTATGAATTAATTAATTAATTAATTCATTCATTCATTTATTCATTCACTCATTCATTTATTCATTCATTCATTCATTCATCTATGGTCAGTTAGTCAGTTGGCCAGTCTGCCATAATCAATTCCTATTCTGGTCAATTTGGTAAACTTCAGATTTTGAGAAATTCAATCATTTATGTTTTTATGCATCCGTTTATTCATTCAAGTTTATTCCTTTCTGGACCTATACATTCTGAACACTTCTTTCTTTGATGACTGACAATATTAAATTAGTGTTTACGTTTTCGCATTAAACTGCTTCTAAATATTTTGGACCCCGCTTTCAGGTAATGCAGTTTCGTCTAAAGTCTAAACACTACTTTACACGAGCGAAGACGTTTGTTACTAAACTATGTTTTTTTGAAAGCAAAGGACACTTTGGCCAACAACAACAAAAGTTGGTTAAGGGTAACCCGACCGACCCTATATTTTTTCCGCCGACCCTAAAACTTTTTTTCATTTCTAAAAAAAAAAAACCACCCCAAAAAACAACACTTTGAACACATTTTGCGAAAAAAAAGTGCCTACCTACCGACCTTATTTGCTTTGGTCACGTTACCGTAAACCAACATGTGTTTTTGTTTGGCCTAATCATTCACACATTGTACTGACTGCAAGTATGCATTTTACTGAAACCTGTTTTAAGTGAAATGTGTGCTGGGAAGAGCTTATTTTGAATAGAATCGCACGAAATGATGTGTACGTAATTATCCCATGACCTGCCTCTTTGTCTCTGTTAGCTGAGGAGGTGATTATTTTGAATTATCCATCGCAACCATATGGATTATCCATCACAACCGAGTCTCGATCTCAACTGTCATTGGATATTGTCTTTGATTTCAGAGTACAATTGAATAATTTATAGAGGTCATCTGCATATTCAGAGTTTACAGATGGACTACTTTTTTCCACATACGACTGAAATATTTTATGGTGTCAAAGTCAATATCACGTATAGGTACAGGCCTACATGTGTCAATATTGAGAAAATAAAGAATACTTCATACGATACGCACATATTCTGCATGGATTTAAAGAGCGGAGTCGAGATATTTCGCTGGCTGAAGCGACTGCATGGTCGAAGGAATGCCTGCGGTGCATAACTCTGGAAAAGTTGTCGTAGCTGGGAACCCGTTGAGATCCATTCCAACGCCAAAAAAATAATCAGAAGAGTCACCATGAAGTCAAATCAAACGTTAGCTCCTTGAAAAATGCGTTCACAGCATAACATTCGGTTAGTGATTTTTGGGTGTATAATTTTGAACATATTTTTTGTTTACCATGCATATTAATAGTTTGTAAATGTTTGCCATCATCACCTCACGCGGAAATAATGCAGTCTTATCGTGCAGAATTGTAGAGTAGCTCATTTTTAAGCTAAGATTTTAGTCAAGCAGTATATAAGAAATGTTAAGTCCTTTGTACTGGAAACTTGCATTCTCCCAGTAAGGTCATATATTGTACTACGTTGCAAGCCCCTGGAGCAAATTTTTGATTAGTGCTTTTGTGAACAAGAAACAATTGACAAGTGGCTCTATCCCATCTCCCCCCTTTCCCCGTCGCGATATAACCTTCGTGGTTGAAAACGACGTTAAACACCAAATAAATAAAGAAAGAATTTTTAAGCTGAAGCTCCATATGACTGACGTTAAGCAATGAAAATAAGTCAGTATGCTGTTTTTAAGGATGTATACATGCATTCACAATTTGTCAGTAATGCTTCGAATTTCTTGTGCAAGGAAAGCTCACAACAGTTTTCTGTGAGATTTTGCTTTAGATGTGTATGGTTGAAATTAAAAGCAGATGTGTTACTAGTTCCTTTTGAACGCAGAATTAATTATACCCGATACCTCCCATCCTACCCGGTTCAGGTTTTTGTTGTTGCAATCTTTCTTTCTCTGACACACGTCCATACCACAAAATGAAAAATGCGGCTGGTTTTTGCGCAGCCGAGCGGGAACACTTTATTGTGACGCACTATACACCTATGTCAATTTTGATTTATTTTTAAAATCCCACGCTGAATAAGAATGTTTCGTTTGGTCTAAAATGTAAAGGTCCGTAAACTTAATGTTCTTGTTTTGTTTTCACGCAGAAATAATGCAGTCTTATAGTGCAGAATTGTAGAGTAGCTAATTTTTAAGCTGAAGCTCCGTATGACTGTTTTTTGTTGTTTTGTTTTATTTTTGTTGTTGATCTTATGCTCCACATAAAGCAGTCAAAGTGCAGATTTTTGGTATGTGTCAAAGTGGAATAAAACTGGTGTTATCCCATTATTGTAACACTGCCTGGACAAGATTTGGATGCTCAAGAAATCTTCATCAGAATAATGAGGCAGAGCGCTGTGTTAAGATCTGAGAATTAAAGGGACATAATCGCTCTAAATCAATGCATGCGACATGTGCATGCAACAAGAGTTAGTGAGAGTTATGCGGAACCTGCACCCTGGCACCTGAGAGAATAACAATCATTGATACTTTCATCCTCATTTCATCATTCGACACTTTTTTTCTCTCTCCTGTTTGGGATGGTTAACGTGATGTTTTGGACGAGAAAGTCATTATGGTTTTAAGAGTTATGGCTCGCAGCTTAACTACACTTGTCAACTTCTTTATTAAATATAAAAGTTAAGTTTGGTGTATTGTAGTGCGTACGAAGAATAATACATGATGTTATTTGTTGCTGTATTTTGCCCCCCTGACAGAACACGAAATCTAAACTCAGATACAAAATCTTCAGAATGTACATTATAAATGTTATATGATTTGATCGAAAATGAAAGCAATTTGCTGGAATACTTTTTTGAGTGAAAGCGAATTAATTATGACGTTTTATGCGCTATGTTTCACCTTGTAAAGATTTTCTTAGAAATTATGGTTTTTTATATACATAAGTTTTTGTGCAAGTTTTTCAGACCACCAACCCTAATCGAACGGAGCTGCAGCATGTGGTATGATTTCAATCTGCTTCTTGTGTTTTTTAACATTATACAATGCAACCAATTTTCTACAAAATGTCTTTATTGTACGGTTACAGTAGCAGAAATATCTAAAACCAGTTATTTGGCCTTATGTTTTGCATTTATTGGTGTGCACGAATTTTTGAATTTTGTTTTGTTTTGAGGGAGGTTATATGTTTGTTTTGAGGGAGGTTATATGTTTGTTTTGAGGGAGGTTATATGTTTGTTTTGAGGGAGGTTATATGTTTGTTTTGAGGGAGGTTATATGTTTGTTTTGAGGGAGGTTATATGTTTGTTTTGAGGGAGGTTATATGTTTGTTTTGAGGGAGGTTATATGTTTGTTTTGAGGGAGGTTATATGTTTGTTTTTTCTGGTGACGGTCAAGCTGAAAAGCCATGTCGCGATGACAAGAACAAGCGTTTTGCTTTTACTGGTAAAAATCGAAAACATGTTTGGATAGCCTTTACGAAAATTTTACTTATACCTGGTCATGCTTGAAAGCTGCTTTTGTACTACCGCAGATGGGTTTTCCTACAGTTTTTTGCCCCTCACCATCGCCGAATGAAACATGTTTTGATCCTTTGTTTTTGAATTTGTTTTATACTTGTTAAGTGGTTAAAATCAGCAAAAGCTTTGACGTGAGTTCAGCTGGTATTTTGTTAAGTTTTGCTCTTGCTGTTGTGTGTTTGTTGTTGTTATAAACCATCTATTTTTTAAATGCTTGGTTGAAAAAATCGAAACTGTTAACACTATGATTTTTCGTCAGTTCTTGTTAACACAATACATTTGTTGCGATCGGTACACAGCACGCCTGGTTTTCTTAGTTGCTGATTTTTTTTCCAATTCCAAATATACATTTTCAACCATGAATAACCGTCTTAACTTGTTTGACAATTTACCAATGAATAAAAGCGGTGAGGAAAAACTGAGGCGGGGAAAGCGAGAGACGGCTTCCGTTTGCCGCAACTAACCCTCGACGTAAAACACAAATCTACATTAACACAGCATGTAACCAGTATGAATTATTGCTTATACAAAAGTTAATCTCCACATTAAAACCCAACCAGTCAAACGTTCTACCATTTAGGTAGCCAACCCGCCAACCCGCCAACCGGAGATTTTAGGATTTGGTAGAGATCGAATCTGGGGCAATGTAGTCATATTTCACCATTTACAGATTAAACCAATGACGTCAATTTACAAGGACTAAGATTTATTTTAATTTTTATGTCATTTGTCATTTTTGTTGTCGACGTTTTGTCGTGTAAGGATGAATCGCTTGTCAGTCACGCTGCACACATTTCGTCATAATCGCACCAGCATTTAAATACAACTTTCTCACGAAAACGTATTTCGAAAGAGAGGACATACTTCAGTTTAAATTGCAGTTTTGCAAAGTGACACGACCTTTTAAATGTTCAACTGACTTTTGTAGTTTGTACAACACAGATGTGTAACCAAAAGATTAAAAAAAAGTACACACCCGCACATCTTTAAACATGCAAGTATCTTTTGCTCTCGACGTCATTGTTATTAATGTAACACTGCAAGCAGGTTGAACAATTTGTTTACCATAAGAGTCTAAAAGTTCATAAAGGTAACAAATAAAAAGTTTTCACGTTTCCGTCTGACTTGATAAGCAAAATGTTTTCAGGTGTTTGTCTTCAGTATTGCTATAATTCTTGTTATTGACAACTGCACTTTGTCGATGATTTAGTTACAATTTCCTTTTAGTTCTTTATGATTAAAAAAACAAAATCAATAATTTTATTTGATTTTGATCGAGATCGATGTTATTTTAATATTTTTAGTCATTTTTATTTTGTTAATCATTGTTATGAGAATTTTTAAAAAAGAACACTTCGTAAGCTTAACTAAACCCACGCTTGGTAGCGCGACTCAGCAGCTGCACGCTATCCCCAGGAATTGCAGCCCAAGTTACAGAAGAAAGTCACCAAGGAAAATAAGTATACCCAAAACAAAGAACTATTATGATTGTGATTATGATTATTA
>NC_090250.1:9104842-9117342 GCF_037325665.1 Littorina saxatilis | reverse complement strand
TTGTTTTTCTTTTCTTCTCTGTCCATTTTTCTGCGAGACCTTGACCTGACTATAGTGGTGAATGGAGATTTCTCTTTTTTTTTTATCGCAGGACATTGTAAATGCACACGACAGACACTGGAAAGCATAGCTAGTTTAGAGCACCTCAGAGAACCTTGTGTTTGATCGCAGGATATGTAAGTGCACACGATAGATACCGGAAAGCCTACCTAGTTTAGAGCACCTCAGAGCTACTTGTTTTTTTGTTCGATCGCGGGACATTGTAAAGGGACACAGCATGCACTGGAAAACATGGCTAGTTTAGTGTCGATCGCAGGATATTGTAAATGGACACTACAGATTCTGGAAAACATAGCTAGTTAAGACCGCCTTGTGTTCGATCGCAGGACATTGTAAATGGACACGACTGATACTGGAAAACATGGCTAGTTTAGTGTCGATCGCAGGATATTGTAAATGGACACTACAGATTCTGGAAAACATAGCTAGTTAAGACCGCCTTGTGTTCGATCGCAGGACATTGTAAATGGACACGACTGATACTGGAAAGCACAGCTAGTTAAGACCGCCTTGTGTTCGATCGCAGGACATTGTAAATGGACACGACTGATACTGGAAAGCACAGCTAGTTAAGACCGCCTTGTGTTCGATCGCAGGACATTGTAAATGGACACGACTGATACTGGAAAGCACAGCTAGTTAAGACCGCCTTGTGTTCGATCGCAGGACATTGTAAATGGACACTACAGATTCTGGAAAACATAGCTAGTTAAGACCGCCTTGTGTTCGATCGCAGGACATTGTAAATGGACACGACTGATACTAGAAAGCACACCTAGTTTAGAGCACATTACTTTGTTTGTTCGATCGCAGGACATTGTAAATGGACACGACTGATACTAGAAAGCACACCTAGTTTAGAGCACATTACTTTGTTTGTTCGATCGCAGGACATTGTAAATGGACACGACTGATACTGGAAAGCACACCTAGTTTAGACTACTTAGAGCACCCTGCTGTTTTGTTCGATCGCTGGACATTGCATATGGACACGACTGATACTGGAAAGCATGTTTGTTTAGAGCACCTTGCGTTTTTGTTCAATCGCAAGAAACTGTAAATGCACAAGACATATACTAGAAAGCATAGCTAGTTTAGAGCAGCGAGAGCACCTTGTGTTCGATCGCAAGAAACTGTAAATGCACACGACAGATACCGGAAAGCATAGATAGTTTAGAGCACCAAGAGCATCTTGTTTTTTTGTTCGATCGAATGACATTGTAAATGCACACGACAAATACTGGAAAGCACAGCTAGTTTAGAGAACCTTGTTTTTTTTTTTATTCGATCGCGTTACATTGTAGATGGACAAATACTTGAGAACATATATAGTTTAGAGCACCTAGAGCACCTTGTGTTCGATCGCAGGACATTGTAAGTGCACACGACAGATACCGGAAAGCATAGTTAGTTTTGAGCACCTGAGAGCACCTTGGTCCCAAACGCTTTGTGACCGCTGCTTCTGGCTAATTTCTGCTGTAAGCACGATGGAAACCCCTTTTTAAAACCACTACAGATCCGGAAAAAGAACTAGGCGTTAAATGCAATGAAGGCTTAAAACGGAGGTAAATTTTACATACATTATGGGGAAAAAGTCATAAAAAGGGAAATCCTTCAACAGGAATGGCAAGGTATGGGAATATATCAAAGGTGGTCGTCTACATTTTTGCTTTTTTTCAATAATCTTATGGTTAGATTTCGCTAAACAGTTATGTCAGATGATGAATGAACCATGGGGAAAAAAGTGATAGAAAAAAAAATATATGTAAAAAAAGATTTTATTTTGGGGTAGCGTGACTCACGCTTCCACTATTTTGTTTTGCTGAGAACATGTGCTTTGCCTAAAAATACTGACCAATCAAATTCCTGTCACTATGCTTATAGCCACGCCCAAACAAGTGCAGCAACAGTTTGACACTGGAGCGCTGTCCACGCTTTTTTTATAAACGCACGAAATGCACGGGATTTGAGAGGAGTTTTGCGCTGGCATTTTCCAAATAAGGATATCCTACTATGAGTACTACGCTGGAATACTACAAGGAATTTTCAAACGGCTACACTGACTTCGTCTTTCCTGATCGAAAGGGGATGTATTGTTGATATTTGTAGATAATAGACTCTGCATTTTAATGGTCAAATGGCGATTTTGGTATAAAAATGTAGACAAGGACCTATAATATTCAACTAAATAAGACACCTTACAATCATCGTTTTTTTAAATTTTAATTTTTGAACTTTAGCAGTCTATTTGTTTTTGTGATGCTGCATAAACAGGGGAATGTTTCAAATGTGAGGGGAGGGGGTGGGGGTGGGAGGGGGGCGTCATAAAGGGGGAGGGGGGTCCACAGTAGTGTCCAGCTCTGAGATGATGGACTGGATGGATGAACACTCGCGGGTTGTACAACTTGCTGTGTGGGCGAGCTGGCTACCTGTGTGTCCAAAGCCGCGCTACTTCAAAGAGAAGGGCTTGTCACTTCACTCAGTTTCACCTGTGGACGCTGCGTCAAGCCTCTGTAAGCCTGCATAAAATATTCTTGTCAATTAACGTAGGCGCAGATATACAGGTTTGTTTGTAGGTGGGACGGTTGGCTAACAGACAGGTAAATAGACAAGCAATGGTAAGGGGATGCAAGTAGACAAGTTTTCAAGTAAGCGACTAGACTCATCTGATGAAGAGAAAAACGGGGCCTAGAAAACAAAACCAACCTTAACGCGAATGCAGATTTTTGCTCTGGACGCCTGTGTGAATATGCATGCTTGCTTCAAGTTACCGAGTGCAAAGCGGAAAAATAGCCATGGGGAACAAAATTCATACAGAAAACCAAACAAGGGGAAAGGACGGGATTTTCATGAAAATTCAAAATGCTTGCACAATGCATACAAGGATGCAAAAGGAGAGACGAACAGACAGAGAGAAAGAAAGACGAGGATACAGAAAGACAGATAGAAAGAGAAAGAAAGACAGATAGAAAGAGAAAGAAAGACAGATAGGAAGACAGAGAGAAAGACAGATAGAAAGAGAAAGAAAGACAGATAGGAAGACAGAGAGAAAGACAGATAGAAAGAGAAAGAAAGACAGATAGGAAGACAGAGAGAAAGACAGATAGGAAGACAGAGAGAAAGACAGATAGAAAGACAGAGAGAAAGACAGATAGGAAGACAGAGAGAAAGACAGATAGAAAGACAGAGAGAAAGACAGATAGGAAGACAGAGAGAAAGACAGATAGAAAGACAGAGAGAAAGACAGATAGGAAGACAGAGAGAAAGACAGATAGGAAGACAGAGAGAAAGACAGATAGGAAGACAGAGAGAAAGACAGATAGGAAGAGAAAGAAAGACAGATCTTCTTCTTCTGCGTTCGTGGGCTGAAACTCCCACGTACACTCGTGTTTTTGCACGAGTGAAATTTTACGTGTATGACCGTTTTTACCCCGCCATTAAGGCAGCCATACGCCGCTTTCGGAGGAAGCATGCTGGGTATTTTCGTGTTTCTATAACCCACCGAACTCTGACATGGATTACAGGATCTTTTCCGTGCGCACTTGGTCTTGTGCTTGCGTGTACACACGAAGGGGGATAAGCCACTAGCAGGTCTGCACATAAGTTGACCTGGGAGATCGGAAAAATCTCCACACTTAACCCACCAGGCGGCCGCGGCCGGGATTCGAACCCTCGACCTTCCGATTAAGAGGCCGACGTCTTACCACCACGCCACAGCGCCCGTCGAGAAAGACAGATAGGAAGACAGAGAGAAAGACAGAGAGGAAGACAGGGAGGAAGACGGAGAGGAAGACAGAGAGAAAGACAGAGAGGAAGACAGGGAGGAAGACAGAGAGGAAGACAGAGAGAAAGACAGAGAGGAAGACAGAAAGAAAGACAGAGAGGAAGACAGAGAGAAAGACAGATAGGAAGACAGAGAGAAAGACAGATAGGAAGAGAAAGAAAGACAGATAGAAAGAGAAAGAAAGACAGATAGGAAGAGAAAGAAAGACAGATAGGAAGACAGAGAGAAAGACAGATAGGAAGACAGAGAGAAAGACAGATAGGAAGACAGAGAGAAAGACAGATAGGAAGAGAAAGAAAGACAGATAGGAAGAGAAAGAAAGACAGATAGGAAGAGAAAGAAAGACAGATAGGAAGAGAAAGAAAGACAGATAGGAAGAGAAAGAAAGACAGATAGGAAGAGAAAGAAAGACAGATAGGAAGAGAAAGAAAGACAGATAGGAAGAGAAAGAAAGACAGATAGGAAGAGAAAGAAAGACAGATAGGAAGAGAAAGAAAGACAGATAGGAAGAGAAAGAAAGACAGATAGGAAGAGAAAGAAAGACAGATAGGAAGAGAAAGAAAGACAGATAGGAAGACAGAGAGAAAGACAGATAGGAAGAGAAAGAAAGACAGATAGGAAGAGAAAGAAAGACAGATAGGAAGAGAAAGAAAGACAGATAGAAAGAGAAAGAAAGACAGATAGGAAGAGAAAGAAAGACAGATAGGAAGAGAAAGAAAGACAGATAGAAAGAGAAAGAAAGACAGATAGGAAGAGAAAGAAAGACAGATAGGAAGAGAAAGAAAGACAGATAGGAAGACAGAGAGAAAGACAGATAGGAAGACAGAGAGAAAGACAGATAGGAAGAGAAAGAAAGACAGATAGGAAGAGAAAGAAAGACAGATAGGAAGAGAAAGAAAGACAGATAGGAAGAGAAAGAAAGACAGATAGGAAGAGAAAGAAAGACAGATAGAAAGAGAAAGAAGATAGGAAGACAGAGAGAAAGACAGATAGGAAGAGAAAGAAAGACAGATAGGAAGAGAAAGAAAGACAGATAGAAAGAGAAAGAAAGACAGATAGAAAGAGAAAGAAAGACAGATAGGAAGAGAAAGAAAGACAGATAGGAAGAGAAAGAAAGACAGATAGGAAGAGAAAGAAAGACAGATAGAAAGAGAAAGAAAGACAGATAGGAAGAGAAAGAAAGACAGATAGGAAGACAGAGAGAAAGACAGATAGAAAGAGAAAGAAAGACAGATAGGAAGACAGAGAGAAAGACAGATAGAAAGAGAAAGAAAGACAGATAGGAAGACAGAGAGAAAGACAGATAGGAAGACAGAGAGAAAGACAGATAGAAAGAGAAAGAAAGACAGATAGGAAGAGAAAGAAAGACAGATAGGAAGAGAAAGAAAGACAGATAGGAAGAGAAAGAAAGACAGATAGGAAGAGAAAGAAAGACAGATAGGAAGACAGAGAGAAAGACAGATAGGAAGACAGAGAGAAAGACAGATAGAAAGAGAAAGAAAGACAGATAGGAAGAGAAAGAAAGACAGATAGGAAGAGAAAGAAAGACAGATAGGAAGAGAAAGAAAGACAGATAGGAAGAGAAAGAAAGACAGATAGGAAGACAGAGAGAAAGACAGATAGGAAGACAGAGAGAAAGACAGATAGGAAGAGAAAGAAAGACAGATAGGAAGAGAAAGAAAGACAGATAGGAAGAGAAAGAAAGACAGATAGGAAGAGAAAGAAAGACAGATAGGAAGAGAAAGAAAGACAGATAGAAAGAGAAAGAAAGACAGATAGGAAGAGAAAGAAAGACAGATAGGAAGAGAAAGAAAGACAGATAGGAAGAGAAAGAAAGACAGATAGGAAGAGAAAGAAAGACAGATAGGAAGACAGAGAGAAAGACAGATAGGAAGAGAAAGAAAGACAGATAGAAAGAGAAAGAAAGACAGATAGGAAGAGAAAGAAAGACAGATAGGAAGACAGAGAGAAAGACAGATAGGAAGAGAAAGAAAGACAGATAGGAAGAGAAAGAAAGACAGATAGGAAGAGAAAGAAAGACAGATAGGAAGAGAAAGAAAGACAGATAGGAAGAGAAAGAAAGACAGATAGGAAGAGAAAGAAAGACAGATAGGAAGACAGAGAGAAAGACAGATAGGAAGAGAAAGAAAGACAGATAGAAAGAGAAAGAAAGACAGATAGGAAGAGAAAGAAAGACAGAGAGGAAGACAGAGAGAAAGACAGATAGGAAGAGAAAGAAAGACAGATAGGAAGAGAAAGAAAGACAGATAGGAAGAGAAAGAAAGACAGATAGGAAGAGAAAGAAAGACAGATAGGAAGAGAAAGAAAGACAGATAGGAAGACAGAGAGAAAGACAGATAGGAAGACAGAGAGAAAGACAGATAGGAAGAGAAAGAAAGACAGATAGGAAGAGAAAGAAAGACAGATAGGAAGAGAAAGAAAGACAGATAGAAAGAGAAAGAAAGACAGATAGGAAGACAGAGAGAAAGACAGATAGGAAGAGAAAGAAAGACAGATAGAAAGAGAAAGAAAGACAGATAGGAAGAGAAAGAAAGACAGATAGGAAGAGAAAGAAAGACAGATAGAAAGAGAAAGAAAGACAGATAGGAAGACAGAGAGAAAGACAGATAGGAAGAGAAAGAAAGACAGATAGGAAGAGAAAGAAAGACAGATAGGAAGAGAAAGAAAGACAGATAGGAAGAGAAAGAAAGACAGATAGGAAGAGAAAGAAAGACAGATAGGAAGAGAAAGAAAGACAGATAGGAAGAGAAAGAAAGACAGATAGGAAGAGAAAGAAAGACAGATAGGAAGAGAAAGAAAGACAGATAGGAAGACAGAGAGAAAGACAGATAGAAAGAGAAAGAAAGACAGATAGGAAGACAGAGAGAAAGACAGATAGAAAGAGAAAGAAAGACAGATAGGAAGACAGAGAGAAAGACAGATAGGAAGACAGAGAGAAAGACAGATAGGAAGAGAAAGAAAGACAGATAGAAAGAGAAAGAAAGACAGATAGGAAGAGAAAGAAAGACAGATAGGAAGAGAAAGAAAGACAGATAGAAAGAGAAAGAAAGACAGATAGGAAGAGAAAGAAAGACAGATAGGAAGAGAAAGAAAGACAGATAGAAAGAGAAAGAAAGACAGATAGAAAGAGAAAGAAAGACAGATAGAAAGAGAAAGAAAGACAGATAGGAAGACAGAGAGAAAGACAGATAGGAAGAGAAAGAAAGACAGATAGGAAGACAGAGAGAAAGACAGATAGAAAGAGAAAGAAAGACAGATAGGAAGACAGAGAGAAAGACAGATAGAAAGAGAAAGAAAGACAGATAGGAAGAGAAAGAAAGACAGATAGGAAGACAGAAAGAAAGACAGATAGGAAGAGAAAGAAAGACAGATAGGAAGAGAAAGAAAGACAGATAGAAAGAGAAAGAAAGACAGATAGAAAGAGAAAGAGAGACAGATAGGAAGACAGAAAGAAAGACAGATAGAAAGAGAAAGAAAGACAGATAGGAAGAGAAAGAAAGACAGATAGAAAGAGAAAGAAAGACAGATAGAAAGAGAAAGAAAGACAGATAGGAAGACAGAGAGAAAGACAGATAGAAAGAGAAAGAAAGACAGATAGGAAGAGAAAGAAAGACAGATAGAAAGAGAAAGAAAGACAGATAGGAAGACAGAAAGAAAGACAGATAGGAAGAGAAAGAAAGACAGATAGGAAGAGAAAGAAAGACAGATAGGAAGAGAAAGAAAGACAGATAGAAAGAGAAAGAAAGACAGATAGGAAGAGAAAGAAAGACAGATAGGAAGACAGAGAGAAAGACAGATAGAAAGAGAAAGAAAGACAGATAGGAAGACAGAGAGAAAGACAGATAGAAAGAGAAAGAAAGACAGATAGGAAGAGAAAGAAAGACAGATAGGAAGAGAAAGAAAGACAGATAGGAAGAGAAAGAAAGACAGATAGAAAGAGAAAGAAAGACAGATAGGAAGAGAAAGAAAGACAGATAGAAAGAGAAAGAAAGACAGATAGAAAGAGAAAGAAAGACAGATAGGAAGAGAAAGAAAGACAGATAGGAAGAGAAAGAAAGACAGATAGGAAGAGAAAGAAAGACAGATAGGAAGAGAAAGAAAGACAGATAGGAAGAGAAAGAAAGACAGATAGAAAGAGAAAGAAAGACAGATAGGAAGAGAAAGAAAGACAGATAGGAAGAGAAAGAAAGACAGATAGAAAGAGAAAGAAAGACAGATAGGAAGAGAAAGAAAGACAGATAGAAAGAGAAAGAAAGACAGATAGAAAGAGAAAGAAAGACAGATAGGAAGAGAAAGAAAGACAGATAGGAAGACAGAGAGAAAGACAGATAGAAAGAGAAAGAAAGACAGATAGGAAGACAGAGAGAAAGACAGATAGAAAGAGAAAGAAAGACAGATAGGAAGAGAAAGAAAGACAGATAGGAAGACAGAAAGAAAGACAGATAGGAAGAGAAAGAAAGACAGATAGGAAGAGAAAGAAAGACAGATAGAAAGAGAAAGAAAGACAGATAGAAAGAGAAAGAGAGACAGATAGGAAGACAGAAAGAAAGACAGATAGAAAGAGAAAGAAAGACAGATAGGAAGAGAAAGAAAGACAGATAGAAAGAGAAAGAAAGACAGATAGAAAGAGAAAGAGAGACAGATAGGAAGACAGAAAGAAAGACAGATAGGAAGAGAAAGAAAGACAGATAGGAAGAGAAAGAAAGACAGATAGAAAGAGAAAGAAAGACAGATAGGAAGAGAAAGAAAGACAGATAGGAAGACAGAGAGAAAGACAGATAGAAAGAGAAAGAAAGACAGATAGGAAGACAGAGAGAAAGACAGATAGAAAGAGAAAGAAAGACAGATAGGAAGACAGAGAGAAAGACAGATAGAAAGAGAAAGAAAGACAGATAGGAAGAGAAAGAAAGACAGATAGAAAGAGAAAGAAAGACAGATAGAAAGAGAAAGAAAGACAGATAGGAAGAGAAAGAAAGACAGATAGAAAGAGAAAGAAAGACAGATAGGAAGAGAAAGAAAGACAGATAGGAAGAGAAAGAAAGACAGATAGGAAGAGAAAGAAAGACAGATAGAAAGAGAAAGAAAGACAGATAGGAAGAGAAAGAAAGACAGATAGAAAGAGAAAGAAAGACAGATAGAAAGAGAAAGAAAGACAGATAGGAAGAGAAAGAAAGACAGATAGGAAGAGAAAGAAAGACAGATAGAAAGAGAAAGAAAGACAGATAGGAAGAGAAAGAAAGACAGATAGAAAGAGAAAGAAAGGCAGATAGGAAGAGAAAGAAAGACAGATAGAAAGAGAAAGAAAGACAGATAGGAAGAGAAAGAAAGACAGATAGGAAGAGAAAGAAAGACAGATAGAAAGAGAAAGAAAGACAGATAGGAAGAGAAAGAAAGACAGATAGAAAGAGAAAGAAAGGCAGATAGGAAGAGAAAGAAAGAAAGATAGGAAGACAGAGAGAAAGACAGATAGAAAGAGAAAGAAAGACAGATAGGAAGAGAAAGAAAGACAGATAGGAAGACAGAGAGAAAGAAAGTAAAAGAGACAAGAGAAAGTAAGACAGACGAACAGAGAGAAAGACAGAGAGAGGGAAAGACAGAGAGAAAGATAGAGAACGAAAGAAAGACAGAGAGAAAGACAGAGAGAAAGACAAAGAGAAAGACAGAGAGAAAGACAGATCAGACAGTTAGACAGAGAGTTACACAAACAGACACAAAGACATAAATATCCTTGATCACGCTCTCACAAAAGAAGAACACGAAAGCAGGAAATATCCTTGATCACGCTCTCACAAAAGAAGAACACGAAAGCAGGAAATATCCTTGATCACGCTCTCACAAAAGAAGAACACGAAAGCAGGAAATACCACCACAACGACTTTTACTACAATGCTAAGCCCTGACAAGCTTTTAGAAACCCACCAAACACAATTCTTCCATTGTTGAACTGAGCTTCGTTACACCTATATCAGCAATTTCCAGACAACTGCAAAAACCGACATTTATTTGCTCACATTCCGCGTTTACAGTGCGCGAGACAGCGACGCCCCCCTCCTCACACGCACTAAAGAAACAGTAGACGCGTCCTCACAATCAACTAACAATCTACCAGAGATACCCCCGTCGTGTTTTTCCTTGGAAAAGCGGGTATAGGAATCGGTCAACATGCGGGTAGAATATGGGTATGAATCGGTCCACAGCGGGTAGAATACCCCGCAGAAACGGCAAACACCCGGCGAAAACCTCCTTGAGTCGGATGGAGAGCTTGGGTGTATAACCGACTCAAATATTGACATTGTGTTTCTTTGCCGGTCGACCTCAGACCTCCCACCCCCACCCCCTAACCCCTCCCAACTTCCTCTTCTTTCCCCGCGCTCACCTTATTTTTCAACGCATACAGCCAATGCAAGATTCTTGGAGAATTGTGTTGAAAATATTAGAGGTGCCTTGTTAGATATGCCAAGAGAGAGATAAAGAGAGAGAGAGAGAGAGAGAGAGAGAGAGAGAGAGAGAGAGAGAGAGAGAGGGAGAGAGAGAGAGAGAGAGAGAGAGAGAGAGAGAGAGAGAGAGAGAGAGAGAGAGAGAGAGGTGGGGGTGGGAATAGAAAGAAATACAGAGAGAGGCACACACACGGAGAGAGCTGAGAAAAACGGCGTAAGACAATTATTTTGTGGAATTTATGTTTCTTTCTGTTGTACATTATAACGCTTTTCTTGCCATCGAAATTGTTTCCTTCTCCCCCAACCTCCCCATCGCAATGAACTATCATGTTTTTGGCGATTAAACGTTCTGATTTCTGACTGAATGTCTAGCATCATAATCCCAGAAACCATTGCACTGCGGAAACAAGAGCACAATTTCTGTGACGCGAGCCCTGAATTACAGCTAAAAATCTGAAAGCACGTGGTATCCAATTACAACTGCAGCTGTGGGCCATTTTCGTTATTAATATTTGCAGACCCATTTCTGCTCGGATCGATTTCATCCGATGATTCGAAGTTTTGTGCTCATAATTCATAACTAACTGCTGACCAACACCTGTGATTGCAAAAAGGCTCGCTCATTCCAGTGAAAACGAATTGGTTTACCATCCAAGATCTGTTCATGCTGTTTTATGATATATATATGATGTCGTAGCTGTGTAAAGGAATGGGTGGGTGAGTGAGAGAGAGAGAGAGAGAGAGAGAGAGAGAGAGAGAGAGAGAGAGAGAGAGAGAGATAGATAAATTCAGACAGACAGACAGACAAACAGACACACACAGATACACAGAGAGCAAGAGCCTTAGAGTGAGAGAGATAGACAGACAGACGGACGGATGAATAGTGTGAGTGATAGAGAGAGAGAGAGAGAGGGGGGAGAGAGAGAGAGAGAGAGAGAGAGAGAGAGAGAGAGAGAGAGAGAGAGAGAGAGAGAGACAATGACAATGACAATGACAATTCTTTATTTTACGAGGGTAACAGAATAAGCATTGGTATACTTTTTTTGCATCTGGCCCTCGCCCTAAAGAGGGACTAAATCTACTATGAAAACTACTACTACTACAATACTTACATAATTAGTAAAACAGTATAAGTTTATGTACATACGTGCATTATATGAAACATTGTAGTTTATACATGTTCATGACAAGGTGCAAAGCAAAAATGTGCAAGTCAATTAGAGTAAGAATACTATGCAATAGTGCATCAACTCTGCAAGACAATGGATATTATGCAGAACATCATAATTTCATAAACAAAACAATAAATCAAAAGTGAGTGACTGTGTCTCAAAGGACATAACAATCAAGAATATACTATTTTCATTAAATGGGATATATATTTGTTTTTGAAAGAATCTGTGCTGGTAGCTTCCCGTAAGGCATTCGGAAGAGCGTTCCAGAGACGGCCACCTGAATAAACTAGACTAGACTTAAATAAGTCTATCCTAGGAAAAGGAGTGTTAAATTTCATAAGGTGGTGTGAATTCTTCAAAGAGAACTTTGAACAAATGGTTTGGGGTAAAGTTTCGGATATAATTTTATGCATAAAGATTCCTTTGTTAAAAAGCAGTCTTGACTTTAGAGGTAAGATCCCTAAATGTATGTAGTCTAACTCTGTGAGGGTAGTGTGCTTTAGTAATACTACTTTTAGCGCTCTTTTATGTAATCTGCTAAGTGGTTTTAAAGAATTTTCACTTGCTGAGTCCCATAGAGTGGATGCGTAATCAATAACAGATTGAATATGAGCAATGAAGAATAATTTTCTGGTGTGGCAGTTCAGGAAGTGTTTAATTCTAGATAAGAGGTACACTTTCTTTGACACCACTTTACTAAGTTGCTCTATGTGGGTTGACCAAGACAAGTTGTTATCGATATTAACACCCAGCAGTTTGTGATGGTCGACTTTTTCCACTATTTCACCATCTATCATTAAAGCAGGACCAGCTGAATAAATATTCTGGCGTTTTTGTCTTGTTGTTATGACCATATATTTGGTTTTCTTTGGGTTAAGAGACATATGGTTTAGTTCAGTCCACGCTGTCAACTGGTTTAAACTTATTTGAAGTGATTCTGATAAGCGAGTTAAATTTGTGTTGCTGGAGTGAATTGTGGTGTCATCTGCAAAAAGTTCACATACATTTTGAATATATAGGGGG
>NC_090250.1:9099842-9102342 GCF_037325665.1 Littorina saxatilis | reverse complement strand
GAAAAGAAAAAGAAAAAATTCTACATTTTAACAGATAACTAAAGTGAAAACACATTATACATATGTACACAAAATGCATTGCATTGAGGTAGATTGCGAGTTAATTGGTGTGAATTAAGTGGTATAGAGCAGCTTGCACTGTCCCAACATCATGCTCTAAGCCATACATTGCACTGTCCCAACATCATGCTCTAAGCCATACATTGCACTGTCCCAACATCATGCTCTAAGCCATACATTGCACTGTCCCAACATCATGCTCTAAGCCATACATTGCACTGTCCCAACATCATGCTCTAAGCCATACATTGCATTTTAAGGAAAACAATCAAACAAGCAAGACATTGCAAAAAGAGATTAAAGTAGGCGGAGAGAGAGAGAAATAAAGAGAGAGATCGTGAGAGAGAGAGAGAGAGTCAGAGAGAGGAGGGGAGAGAGAGAAAGGGATGGAGGGGAGGAGGAAGAGACCGAGAGAGAGTGAGCGAGCGAGAGAGGTGTATGGTAGATTGCAGTATAGGGGGACCCCCTATTAAAACACACCTCTTCCCCCCCCCCCCCCCTCCTATCCCCGATCTTATCATTTCCTGATTCCAAAAACATATAGATATGATAGGTTGGATTCAAAACAAGCTCAGAAAGTTAACAAGAATACAGAATAGCGCGCTTTCCTGCTTAGCACAATACGCTACCGCGCTAATCTGGCGTGTCAATATCACTACGTTTTGAACGTTGGAGGTGAGCGATTTCCTTCACGCGGGGATTGACGAAGCTGTTCTGTCTTGGTGAAAAAATACAGTGCGTTCAGTTTCATCCCGTGAGTTCGACAGCTTGACTAAATGTAGTAATTTTGCCTTACGCGACTTGTTAATTGTCCAGTTACGGTCAGATTATTCTCGTTCCTTCGTGGTTCTTTAGTTATGCCATCTTATTTTCTTCTTTTTCTTCAGCTGTGATATTCCCGTGTCTTCATTTCTTTGGCCAGTTATTCCATGTTGTGTTCCTCTTGTTTCTTCAGCCATGATACTATCGTTTCTTCATTCTTCTGTCGGACTATTCTCGTTTCGATAGATCACTGCTTATTCTATTACCTCCCTGAAAAACAGAATTGTCATTGTCATTGTCATTGTCATTTTTCTTCTCAAGCTATACCATTCTTCTTTCTCACAACTCTTCTTATCATTCTATTCTTAGTTGTCATTCTCATCCTTCTCAATTTTGTTTCAGTCGTGTTCAGCCAACCTGGAATCTCATCGCAGACAAAAGATAACAAAGTCATCGGACACTACCGTCGCTGCCTCGTAACAAGCTTGTTATGATGACGATTATGCTTCAGCTTTTCATCACTGCACGTTCTGCTCGTTCGCCAAGAGCTTGTCCCCTTTGGCTGAATGAGGTCGTTACTGTGTCTTGCTGACAACTAAATGGTTCAATTTGTTGATTGCCTAAAGCAGGGGGCGGCAGTGGTGTACGCTGAGTGGCCGTGTGTGTTTTTCTAACGACAACTAAACAGAAACACGGAGGCTGGTTGGGGGGGGGGGGGGGGGGGGGGGGTGGGGGTAGAAAGAAGGGTTGAGGTTGTTGGGGTAGGGTGGAGAAGGAGGGGATAGAGGTAGAAGGTAGCAGGGGGGGGGGGGGCTAAAGAAAGAGAGAGAGAGAGAGAGAGAGACAGAGAGACAGAGAAAGATAGATAGATATATAGATAGAGAGAGACGAGAGAGAGAGAGAGAGAGAGAGAGAGAGAGAGAGAGAGAGAGATAGAGCGAGAGCTAAAGTGAGAGAGAGAAAGAGCTAAAGTGAGAGAGAGAGAGAGAGTGTTAGACAGACAGACAGACGGACAGACAGACAGACAGACAGACAGACAGACAGACAGACAGACAGAAACACACTAGGCCAAACAATTATTGCGACAAATGTTGCACCTAAATTAAAGCAATAGTTCCAATATCATTTCATTCCAACTTGCTATGCCAGTTAAGGCCGTGTACTGGACTTATTGGATATCCATTTGGATTACAGATTTCTTCTACAGGGATCACGTGACCGCCGCTCAAATAAGGGTAGCCTCAAAATCGAGCTAGGGATAAAGTCGGAAAGAGAAGGCATTTAAACACACACACACATAATTATAACCAGTCAAAAGGAAATGTTTTAAGATGGTTAGAAGATGTCCTTTTCAGCGTGTTGTTTTACGAGCTTCGTGCTTCAGACTTTTGGTCAACGTCACAGATGCAGAACTAATGAGAACGAAAGCGGCGTATGGCTGCCTGAATGGCGGGGTAAAAACGGTCATGCACGTAAAAAACCACTCATGCAAAAACATGAGTGAACGTGGGAGTTTCAGCCCATGGACGACGACGAAGAAGAAGAAGAAGAAGAAGAAGAAGAAGAAGAAGAAGAAGAAGAAGAAGAAGAAGAAGAAGAAGAAGAAGAAGAAGAAGAAGAAGAAAAAAGAAGAAGAAGAAAAAGAAGAAGAAGAAGAAGAAGAAGAAGAAGAAGAAGA